>NC_132878.1:66470458-66742958 GCF_030463535.1 Salminus brasiliensis | reverse complement strand
TGGTTACAGTGTGATGTTTAGCTCCGCCCACCCCGTCTGTTTCAATAAAAGATTTTCCTACTCTAAATCTTTCTATCTCCAGTGTCCAAGAGAGTTTAATTTTCCTTGTGCTAATATCGGTCCATTTTATCCCCCACCTCCCCCAGAAATCAGTTTTTAGCTGTATTATGATATGGGCAGGGTTACACTCAGAAATGAAGTGACTGACACCCTTGGTTGACAGAGGCCATCTGCAGGACCTGTTTTACATCCTTTCTGTTCTTTACATGGGGTAGCTGAGTTGTAGTGGAGCTTACATGAACTGCACTTCTACTGCAGCATATCGGATAAACTGGGAATCCAGAGGAAAAATCCCATCTGCTTGCTGCACTGTAAGCTCAGTGAAGGTGGTCTGAGACACGCTTGGTCTGGAAGAAGAGGTGGGTCTACCAAATAAGTAGGCGAGTCTGGCTCTGACTCTATACTGTGCAGACTCTGGTTGCAAATTTCACAACATGCAGGACAGTTTTGGCTTCATTTCTATGCAACAGAAGAAAATAGAACCACAGCATTCATGTTTTCATCAAAGAGAAAAACCGTAGGCATGGGACCCTTTAAGCATCCTCCATTTGTGGTCGGCTGCTCTTGCTTACCCATTGGATCTTGTTCTGCTGTATAACCCCCACTTTTTCTTTTGCTGCACTCCTTCTAACCCCTTGTGATTTCCTCTTTCTTTCTGTCTCGTTCTCATGTACTGAGATTCTCAGTACCAACTGTTCCATCCCGGTACCGCCAGACCTGACTCTCACTACCCTGCTGCCTGCTGTCCTGCTCAGGGGCCTTACATTGATTCGTCCTCATCTCACTGCATGAATATGCTTCTGACTGTTTATCTGCATGGACTTTATCATCTCACTCACGTTTTCATCTTGTATGGCTTGACTGCACATGTGCCATTTTTTTCTTGGTCTTGCAGTCTTGGTTCCTTTCAAGGTTTCTTCCTCTCGATCTGAGGGAGTTTTTCTTTGCCACTGCTGCCACTGGTTTGCTCAAAAGAGGCTCGGACCCAGATCTCTGTAAAGCTGCTTTGTGACAACATTCATAATGGCACCGGTTCCATACAGTCCAGGCCATCTGAAAGAACCACTTGAATGTTTAAATGAGTAAGCATAAATAAAATCCAGGCTTCCAGGTAGCTGCTACTGCGGTTTTTAGCTGTGCAGTGCATCCCTGTCCATACTGTAATGCATTTTAGTTATTACCATTAGCCTCGTAGGTTCCGTACACAATACACCAAAACCCTACATTTGGTGCTGTAAATTAATTTTTGCTGAATTAACATTTTAGTATTTTGATGCCTTGTACTATCCAACTGTGTCTGGATGTCACACACAGTACATACACCCACCCACCCACACACACACACACACACACACATAGGCAGTTTGGTCCCTCTGGACTTGCTGAATTTACTCCTTGCAAAAGCTCTGGCGTCAGCGGCAGCAGGATAAAATATTCATCATGAGTGTGGGGCGCAGCTACGGCAGCACAGCGAGGTTTGTTTGTTCGTTGGAGAGCAGAGAGAGAGAGAGAAGGAGAGAGTGTAAACAACAGTAGGAGTTCAGCATTGGACACGTGCCAACCCTCTTTTCCTTTCCTCCGCACCCATCCCACTGCTAATGAAGCTAAATTGGGACACAGGTTAGCACTGACCTGCTGCGACAAAGCAAGGATGGAACATCAAATTTGCAGTTTTCCCTCTTGCCCCAAATGCTCTTGCTTCCTTTAGGTTTACACTGGAGCTATGACACACAGATAGCTATATAAGCACGGACTAAAGAAAGCTGCAGAGCTTAAAACATGCTTGCTTCTCATCTTATGTTGAAGATCAGTAAGATCCTGTCAGTAAGCCTGGAATCACTGAGAAGCTCACATCTTCTCTAATCACTGCTACTCCAGCTGGATATTCATTTATATCTATTTATCCAATCATGTAACACAGGTAAGCAGACGCAGCATTAGGAGTTATGCCCAAGGACTCTTATTAGAGTAGGATGGTGTGCTTGCCTAGCTGGAGGGCAACGTTGTTTCCCACTTGCTAACTACTGTACTCTATCCTAAAGCCCCTCTATAATGGGTCTAGCAACACCCCTGCGTTTTGGTGCATTTTGAAAGTACCTCAAAATAATAAGCCACATGTGACTGCATTTTCAAAAGTGGGCAATCTGGCAACCCCTGCATAACCATTTAACTTCGTGCTGCATTCTCTTCACTTCCTGTAGCTGCTGCCCTCATCAGATTCAAAACCCTAGCCAAGACTGGACCAAACCCCCTCCATACTTGATGGCAATGGTTAAAAGCTGATCTGCACCACGAGCCCTTCGTGCTTTAAGTACGGCTCGGCTCGACCTGCCATCTCTTAAGATCCACCGAAGACAAGCGTCCAGGCTTTTTTCTGTTCTGCACCGAAGTGGTGGAACGAACTTCCCCTGGGTGTCCGAACAGCAGAGTCGCCCGCCGTCTTCAAACGCAGACTGACCCACCTTGTACTTGGGCGAAGTGTGGTGCCCAGTATTGTGGTACTGACTTTTGTGTTTAGCAGTATCTAAGCTTAGAGGTATCTTTTGGATACTGGCCGATACAAACTAGCTAAGGATATTTTTTGAGTAAACAGTGAAGCACTTTTGTGAGTCTGAAAGATAAAGATAAATATGCTGTATATCGCCAGTCTTGCACAAAAAATTATTTCTCCAAAATGGCAAAAGGAGGAGAAAACCTCATGAAAACCTTAATGTGCAATGGAAGTCAATGTAAAAAGATTTCATTCCAAGTCATTTTGAAGCATTTCTTTTTGGTCCATTCATCATTAAATTTCGACACAATATAAAACACAACTGTCAATGAGAAGAAAAGTGTTTGTGTGTGTGTGTGTGTGTGTGTGTGTGACAACAATAATATAAAGACAATATATTATATCTATAATATATTCTTTATATTTGCATTTGAAGGTATGTAGAAATAGACCATTGTTTTAAAAAAAACATGCTAATAAACTGGAGTTTAGATTGAATATAATGAATAAATTGTGTCTGTGAAGGGAAGGAGGTAACAGAGCAGTAGAAAGAGAACGAAGGAGTGAGAGAGCGGGAAAGAGAATAACCTTTCTCTCTTGCTTTCTGCAGAAGCTCACTGAGACAGATTGCAAAGGTTATTCTCGAGAAAAGCAGATAGTGCTCCGACTTTATTTTTTAACAAACTGACAGCTTGGTGCTGATAGAGATGCTGGTCAAATAAATAGCTCTAAACAAACCAGAGACCAGTGGAGAGGTTAGAGAAGGAGAGTCGGTCTCTATCTCTGAGCTCAGGCACTCAGCTCAAGCTTTTGCCTTCTGTGAGCAATAATACATGTAGTAAGCAAGTAGAAAAAAGGTGGATTCAGGTGAGCAGACAGACAGAGAGGTAGACAGGTACAGTATATGTATTTATTATGTGACTGAACATATCAGCAAGACTAAATTTGGGCAGGAACCTTTAGGCTTGTGTTGCAGCCCAAGAAACATTTCACTGGTAGAGCTGAGAATGGATTCAATACCAATACTCAATATCAGCCAATACTGGAAGCAAACATCCTGGTTGCTTAGACACGGTTTTAGACGCCCATTAAAACCCTGTTATTTTGTCTCAGCATTAAACTCGCAGATTTTTCCTTTTATGTAGGGCTTGTGAATCTGATTGGCTGGTTTATGTCACTGCTATAGCTCACAGGAGCCACATAGCAGCATAACATACTGCAGCATAGCTTTTATTTTTAGCACTATTCACATTCATTGAGGAATGTAGGACTTCCAGAAGTTCTAGGCTGTGTCTGAGATTGAAGACAGCTGCCTCGATGCCTTCCTGCCCAGGCTGTCTCCTTAGTCAGTGGCTTATAGGTTATCCACTAGCATTTTTCACCCAATAATGTATTTTAAGCCATTTCAAATTTTAAGAGACTGTATTTTTTTAAGAGCAGTATTTTAATGCTTTGCTCTTTTTTCTAACCAAAACATGAAATTTCACTATTAATACAGCATTCGCCTCAAATAATGAGCTGTAATAGAATGAATGTTACAGCTATGTCTCCTTCTGTATAAAAGGTTTTGATTTTGTACTCCAACACGTCTCTTTTCTCCACTGTGGCAGTGCTGGTGCCTCTTAATCACTATAAACTATGTAATAAAAACTCATTAAATATATAAATACATATTTTTCAATTCCCAGAAGACCCTCAGGCTTTCCCACTGCCAGCTTTCTAAGCCTTCCTTGTATGAACATCCAACATTAAAGTGAGTTTTGCCTTCTTTAAGGCTTTAATCTCTTAGATAATAGCGGGATAATGTTTTTAGCGTGTGTGACGCTGATGGGTCTACAACACCACCTGCACATCTCTCCTCACTATGCTGCGTCTAGTTCTGTATTAGTTGAGTAGGAGGCTTGGAGGTTTGGTTGGAGAGAGGGATGGCAATCTTGCATATTCATTATTAGGATTATTAGGAGCATACACGCACACACACAGTGTGTTTTATGACACTTCTGTCTTGTTTTTATTTTTCATTCAGATTTTTCATAATTTTCTGTAACAACTTGATGCAGTTTGAAGTGAATATGTGATGACTGAGATATGCAGGTAGCACCATGCTAAATGGTATACATACTTACATTACATCATACAGCATCATCTCTACAAATGAAAGGAAACTACAGAAGCACTTCAGACCCCAAATCAGCATGGTTTCGATGTTTCAATCAGCTGCTCCTTTAGTAACTATTCAGATTGAACGCCTTTGTTATATTCTGAATACTGGAATCCTTTACTGTTAAGCAGACAGCTTAACAAACAGCTGTAACGTCTCATAGCCAGGACTTCTGCAAATCCCCACAGTGCCTCGACCGCATGGCTCTTTGGCATAACGCTACTGCAGAATATTAGTATCAACACCTTTGTAACTTTGCAGAACACCTGTTCGTTTGAGGGACTAATTCTGCAAAGTTCAGTGGTATTTAACAGCCACAGCCATTTCTCGCACTGCAGGGATGTGTGCCGTATAGAAAAGACAGCTGGCCTCTTCAAGCGGGGTTCATTTCAAACCTAGGGGAACGCAATTTAGACATGCTCATTTTCCGCTTCCGTAATGCTCCAATTCTGCAGAAGTATGAACGTGTATAATGTTGATTCGACATTACAGCCCCGTGACTAGCTCGCAGATGTTTCAACATGTCCTGTTTAACGTTCTCAGAGCCCAAAGCTACACTGCAAGAAGCTATATGTTGGCAAGTGGAGACATCTTAAGTGGAGAAAGGGGTGCAAGTGAAGAGGTGCAAGGCCAACGTCAGACAGCAATCACTTACATACCACGATTATAGCAAATGTACATGTGAATGTAATATAAGGTGAATAGAGTACACCAACAATTAGAAATATCATATCATGATGATGTCTAATGCTCAATATATCAATATTTAAATAAACAAAACATTCTAAAAAATAATAATATCAAATTCTATTCAGCAGATTCTGACAGATTTAGTGTTTCTGCATTTTCTATGGCATTTTTCCTTATTGTAGGCCATCGCTGATTTTCCTTCACTGAAAGTCTACATGTTGCTGTGAATGGTTTGAAAAATACTGCAATAATGATAAACATGATGGTACATAAGGACAACCATCAACTGTAAAAGTCAATAAATGGTCACAGTAGTACGGGGGGAGTGGCTATAGAGGCTGAGGGTGGGAGTGCCCACCAAAATGGTTTGTGTACTTGTGTAGTAAAAAGAGAATTCAGTGAAACTTTTCCAACTGAATGTGTGAAGGAAATTATGCTGAACCTGTTTGTAGCATGACACCACCCAGTCATTCTGGCAGGTCAATAACTAACATGCTGGAAAGATGGTCTACCTTTAGAGACTCGCTTTATCAGTATCAGCTGATACTCTAGATTTCAACATCAGAATCAGTCAAGAAAGCGTGATTTGTTCACTTGTTTATTTTCTATTACTCAATAAAATAATGAAGTATAAAATATCAGCATATTCAACCTTCTTTTACACACTTCCATGTTTTACTGCCCTGACAAATAATCTTAAAGCAATATTTCTTAAAACAGGCAAAATGATTTGTGATCAAGTCACCTGGAATAAGTGGAATTGTAGGTTATAATGTTTAATAATCTTTATTATAGTTTATAATAATAGTTAACAATATTACCGTTTTATAATTTCCTATTTTGTCCATTTTTGAACAATAACAGCTGCAGTTTATATTGTCTACACATGTACTGACCAATATAAATTATCAAAAATGACTTAAAAAATATATTTTATTAACTTAAAACTTTCAAATATTTTTCTGCAAATTTCTGTTTATTTGCTGAAGTTAAAGAGGTGGTCAACCCACCTGCAAATATTAAAACTATTTCAGTCATGCCAAAGACTGATTTGTTTACCATTAACAAAAGTCAGATTTGGAAAAGAAATCCATGCTGAATCACAATGAAAGTGACCTTATGTCAGTGGTCTTTTACCTGTCTTTACCTTTTTTGATTTTTACTTTCTGTCAGAGGTCACACTCACATTGCTGTGAGATTATATATATGCTGTGAGACTATATAAGTTATAGTCATTTCAGTGAAATCTGTAGGGATCATTTACAGCACCTTTACTCGCCAAGATATCACTTTCTGCAGTGTAATGACACAAAATAGGTGTAATCAACACTTCTCTCCAAGCAGTGGATGGAATGAATGAGCCGGGTTCAGAACTGCAGACGTGATGACGCCGATGAGTCCTGGAGTAGCCGGTGTGAATTGATCTGCTAAAAATCATTAGCATGAGTCACACAAATCACCAGTACCACTACATCAAACCTCTGTCATCATCATTAAATGAATACAAACGTCACGCATGCTGTATCACCCCTCATCCTGCAAAGCAATAAAAGCTGACAAAAGAAAACTACTATCACTGTACCTGCTCACACTGTTATTCTGTAGCAATTCCATGCATACAACTGACAGTCATTTTCTTGAGAGGAAATAGAAGTCCAATATTAATATTGTCTTTAGTAGCATAAAGCTAGGCCTATTGTGCTTCTGTCACAAAAAAACACTCTTACATCAAGGTGCTTGTTATTTATCAGGAGTCGGGCCAGCTGCTGTAGTAAATGCTTGAAATACAGGAAACTCTAATCCTTGTTAACTGGAGAAAGCTGTTTGGAGCCCCCCCTTGTGGAGAACCTTCAGCCTGCTTAACATGAATGAGTGAATGAGTTAACATTTAGCTTAATTACCATCCATATTCTTATCCCCTTCTGCCTGGTCAGGGTCGAGGTGACTTCGGAGCCTGGCTGGAATTACATGTCCATCACAAGATACCACAAACCCTCATTCACTCACCCACACCTAAGGACAATTTAGCATAGAAAACCTACTTAACCCATGGGAGTTAACTGGAGTGCTTGGAGGAAACACACACAGACATGGGGACAGCTCACAAAACCCCTCACAGACAGTGCCCGAGGTGAAGATCAATCCCAGGTCCCTGAATGATACACACACTACCTGCGGTGGCGCTGCCGCAGTTTAATTACAATATGTAAATACGTTTTTTCCCTGAGCAAAAATGTTTCCAATGCTTACTAGCTTTGATCTAACATCACTTTTAATGTTTGTAATGTAGGCATGATCGTTTTGGACTGGGACAGACGGATTTATTGCTGCTGACCTGGGCCATGATTACAGGGCCAGACCCCCCCCTTCAGTGCTGCATCCAGCCACTGTGTGATAATCCCCCCCCCCTGCCCTGCTCCAGGGCTCAAACCACAACTTTAATGCCTCTCAGTCTCCTCAGAGCTGAGCTTCAGTGCCAGTCACGAAGGGCCAGTTAGCAGGCTGTGTAATACTCCGTCTGGACCGGACCCTGGAGAGGACAAAAATAGCACAATACTGTGGACAGTAAGACACTGACGAGATGTTTCAGACAGGCCATGGTCTAGATGTTCTCGTCAGTCAAAATGAGTGACAGCTTGGTTAAGTTGATCAATCAATCCAAGTCACCCTTTTACAAACACTTAGCTGGGGAGAGGATTACTCCTTTCAGCATCACATGGAAAAGCTAAATATATGACTGTATATAAATGATGGCACTGCAGATGACTGGGCTGAATTCTCAAAGCTGTGAAGGCTGTCCTAATGATTTCATGACCCTCCTAAAGAAATGGCTGGCTGAAAAAAATCCACTTACCACAGATGTGGTCAATCAGCCAAAATGTGTTTGATGTCCAATTTTTGATTCTTTAGTTTAGCTAATAATAGATACCAAAATCTTTTCTATTTATACACACATATGACTCTTGACCCACCCAAATTGCACCCAGGGGCTGTATGTATGAAGGGTGTGTACACAAAAAACAGGCTGAAAAACAATCTACCCTAAAATCAGTAATGATGAAGGTGGAACCTGGTGTGAGAGCATGTGAACTATTTTTTTGGGGGAAAAGTGGGAATTACTGACAACTTGTGTAAAGGTGAGGTACTGCAGATTGAATAGGACGAGATTAACAGTCATTTGTGTATCTGAAAAGCACAGAGCACATTTTTGCAACAGATTAAACAGAAATCCAATTAAACCTAATTTTTTGACTGTTGCGGATGAGAGGGCTAATTTTGAATGTTTGGGGACACCACTTGTATTATTGTTATTTGCAGGAGTGAATTATTAATTATTAAGAATTATTACTGCAGTACATTTGCTCAGGTCGTCCTTAAGATGATGCATAAAATATGTTTCGACTTTTGTTCATGTTTAAAGTTTACAGTAAGTCTGCATCAACACCTGGGGAAACTAGGGAGACTAGGGAATACAGTGACAGTTCAGGGTTTAAGCTTTATGCAGTGATGTGCATGCACAATAAGAGGAGTCCTCCAAACGTTTAACAATAAAACACACAATGTATTGCCTTCTTCCTCTGTAAGCACATGACAACACAGTTCATTTGTCTGTCACCACGGTGACAGCAGAGTAAAAGTGTTTTAAAGAGTTTAAAAAGGGCTTCTTATATTTTTTATTGAAAGAGGTCTTTTATTTACTGAATGATAGACGTACAAAACCATAAGACTGAGCCTAAATAATAGTTTATGCACTGCAAAAGCATGCACCAGTGAATATTTTTAATATCAGCTTTTTGGAGAGCAAAAGGTAAAAGTAACATAAATAAAAACATTGAGATTTTTGCTGAGTAGGAATAGAATACATGTAATGGCCTTTATGTAATCAGGACATAAAAACAGTACCTGTAATTAGATCACAGGTTAGGTTCTTCAGATCACACATCTCTTTTAACATGTAATCAGTAAACCGTAACAGATTTTTACAGTTTTAAAGGAACCGTCCCAGTCCTGCTTTTAACTTTATTTAAATGGATGTAAATGAAATTCTGGAACTGGGAAGCCCTAATGTCTGATGGGTGTCACCAGTGTGGGAAGAATATTGTTCAGTGTCACTGACTTTATATACCAATATCCATATATCAATAAGTTTACTGAATCTGCTATGATTTGAAACTTTTGATAAAAATCTACGCATTAATTACGCAATATCTCAGTGGTGACACTCACAGCCACGCTACCTAGGATGTCTTTGATTTAGTGGAGGGGTTCACGATGGTTGTATGATGTGTAATCGATGTTGGAACATTGATGGATTCGATAATTCGGTTCTGTCAGGCTGATTATACCGAGGGGCGCTACAGAATATTGTATAACATAACAAACAGCATTAAATGCTAGCTGTAGGTTGGAATTGCCCTTTAAGTTGAAGAATTCACTGCAGATATCACTTTTCCCCTCAACAAGTGAAGCGAACCAGACCAGGCTCTGTCCTAAACCCGTCATGTGGTTGTAATAGATATATTAGAGCAGGAAAACAGTAAAACGTGCAGAACAGTGGGACTGTAGGAGCAGGATTAGTAGGCTCAAAGCTAATGTGTGTGTGAGCTGTGGGTGGGCACAGCACCCCCCCTACTGAGAGCGAAGACGGTTGGAGAGGATTTATTACCCCTGCCCTGACCACAGCATGGGAGTACGGCTGAGCAGGAACACTCACGCAAGGCACGCTGCACAGAGAAGACGACAGATGAAGAGAGGGACAGGCTGAGGACAAGGTGCCAGGTTCCTAGCCAGCCTGCTGTGATACCATGCGGTAATGAAAGTGGAAAGGAAACCTATCCCTCGTTACTCTTTTTGTGTCCACTTAGTGTTTGCATGGTTTTGTATACCAAAAGCAGTCAGAGGCTACAACACTCCTTATCACTTCGACAGGAATTCATAGATGAGTAGGTGTAACGATTGAGGGGTTGAGGCCTGGAAACCCACGATACACAAAGACCACAACATTAGATTTATCATTGATGAAAACCACAGATAAACTGCAAACACAGGGGTGTAAGAACACTAAAGACATCAAGGACCACCTGAAAGGATAACAAGGGGGTGGGTCTACAAAGGTGGCACAGGTGGGAACACTAATATGGGATACTAACACTCCACAGGGAGGAGCATATGTAGATGGCAAGGGACGATTCTCAGACTGTGATCTTTTCTGTACTTGTGCTCCTGTACAGTCTGAGTGTTCTTGTTCTGTCCGCGTGATCGAGGATGCATCAGGACGTGGCTTGTGTGGGATTATTTTACAACTGAAAAGGTTTTTTTTGGGTAATTAGTAATTAGTTATTAGAAATTCAAGAACGTACTTAATGTAAATTAATTTTAGCAATGCTAAGTAGACCTCTATATCATTGTGCAGTCAACGCCATGCCCGTATTGAGAGATTTAGGATGGATTTCTCAATTTGAACAAAATGATGGTGCTTTGACAGGTCATCACATTCTGTGATAAATATGTGTTGCTGTTTCTCAGCTGTTAACAAGTGACATGATCTATTATTGCTACACGTGCATTGCTGCATCATAAAAGCAAAAAACTTAACCAAAATACCCAGAACAAACAAGCAAGCTGTGCTTCATCCGTTTTAGTGATGAAGACTTACAGGTTTAGGCCTGTACTGTTCCTTCTACTGCATCTCTATGGGGTTCAAGTCCGGACTTTGACTAGGCCACTCCAAAATCTTTAACTTCTTTCTTTTAAGCCATTCAGAGATGGGTTTGCTATTGTGCTTTGGCTCGCTGTCCTGCTGCATAACCAGAGCTGCAGGATTTTCTGGTGGAGAACGAAATGAAGGGCTCTGCCAATCATGGGAAGCCATCCAGGCCCCCATGCCATCACACCTACCATAAAGTTTGACTGTTGGCATAATGTTCTCATTGAGAAATGCTGTGTTTTGTTTAGTGGCAGATGTAACAGGATCCTTGTCATCCCCAAACGACTTTCAGTCCCTCAGTCCACAGAACATTATTCCAAATGGCTTGGGGGTCATCAGTGTTTTTTTGTTGTTGTTTTTTTTTGCAAATATTAGATAAGGTTTTATGATCCTCTTGGTTAGCAGTGGTTTTGGTCTTGCCATACACCATTACATAGCATCTTAACAAGCTAATAAACAGAATCAGGTGTGTTTAACCAGGGAAAACATTTAAATCCGTAGCCCTTCAGGGCCGAAGTCTAACAGCCCTGTGCTACACAATGTTATGTTCTGTATAAATGTCAGAATAATGTAAATAAGATTAAAGACCTATTAACAGAATACAGTTATGAGTGACCAGCAGTTTGTCATTATTTAATCTTCCAGGCATTTCCCATGATGAATATCTGGTATACTTGATTGATTTACTTTGTCATCATATGATTCAGAGCTGACATGGACTATGTTATGGAATTGAGCAGATGCTATGAGGTAGAAGCAAAATGCAGTCAAAACAGAGATCAGCAGCGTTAGATTACTGCTGCAAGTCAATTAGTTCATACACACTAACGTGTGAGGCTAATAGGCCTCTGCTAGCTGAACCCTAACCTGGGAATAATACACGAATGACAGCAAACAAAGGATTATCAGTAATCCCATCATAGTAACTGGCATTCAGTGCTCACTCATTAACTGAATTGAAAACCACAGAGTCACAGATAAGGTTTGGGGATCTCCCTGCTCAAGCACACATGCAGTTACACTCAGTTGTCAAATATGTCTCCAGCTAGTCGGGCTGAAATCTTACTGCTTTGTGATGTGTAATTTTTTTAATCAGCTTATATACGACACCCAATCGCCGGTGTTGCTCCCTGATGTTTTGCTGTTCTAATGATGTTCCTTTATAAAGTTTGTGAACTCTTTACCAAGAAATGTAACCTAAAACCCCCAAAAGTCTCTCAGTTGTTAACAAGTGAAATGATCAATGATGCTACATGTGCACTGCTACAAAATCAAGACCCTAACCAAAATACTCAAACAAACAAGTGAGCAGTGCTGCAACGCTGTTGAGGTTTAGTAGCTGATTGACTTGTACTGATTTTGAGCCTAAACTACACTGTTAAGGTCCTGCTACAGCATCTCTTGGGGGTTCAAGTCAGGACTTTGGCTAGGCCCTTTGACTAGGGTATCTTTTAATTCAGAGATAGGTTTGTTATTGTGCTTCGGCTCGCTGTCCTGCTGCATAACCAGAGGTGCAGGCTTTTCTGGTGGAGAACAAAATGAATGGCTCTGCCAATCATGGGAAGCCATCTAATAATAAATAAAAAATGAACAAATGAAAATCCAACATTGAACCACACTTCAACAGAATTATTTTAAGTTAAGTTTAAGTTAACTCATTAAACAGGCCTGGACAAAAATTATGGTACCCCTGAAAATAATGTGACCAAAGGGACATGTGAAATCAAGGTGTGTCCACTAATTAGCATCACAGGTGTCTACAATCTTATAATTAGTCAGTGGACCTATATATAGGGCTACAGGTAGTCACTGTGCTGTTTGGTGACATGGTGTGTACCACACTCAACATGGACCAGAGGAAGCGAAGGAAAGAGTTGTCTCAGGAGATTAGAAAGAAAATTATAGACAAGCATGTTAAAGGTAAAGGTTATTAGACCATCTCCAAGCAGCTTGATGTTCCAGTGACTACAGTTGCACATATTATTCAGAAGCCAACTCTGCCAATTCTGTAGCTAACCTCCCTTGACGTGGCCGCAGGACAGAAAATTGATGACAAATCAAAGAGACAGATAATACGGATGGTAAAAAAAAGAGCCCAGAAAAACTTCTAAAGAGATTAAAGGTGAACTTCAAGCTCAAGAAACATGAAGCATAATCAAGAAAATAACACTGTCCCTACTATGAAACATGGAGGAGGATCTGTTATGTTCTGGGGCTGCTTTGCTGCATCTGGCACAGGGTGTCTTGAATCTGTGCAAGGTACAATGAAATCTCAAGACTATCAAGGGATTCTAGAGAGAAATGTGCTACCCAGTGTCAGAAAGCTTGGTCTCAGTCGCAGGTCATGGGTTTTGCAACAGGACAGATAACAAAACACACAGCTAAAAACACCCAAGAATGGCTAAAAGGAAAACATTGGACTATTCTGCAGTGGCCTTCTATGAGCCCTGACTTAAATCCTATTGAGCATCTTTGGAAGGAGCTGAAACATGCCGTCTGGAAAAGGCTCTCTTCAAACCTGAGACAACTGGAGCAGTTTGTTTATGAGGAGTGGGCCAAAATACCTGCTGAGAGGTGCAGAAGTCTCATTGACAGTTACAGGAATCTTTGGATTGCAGTGATTGCCCCCAAAGGTTGCGCAACAAAATATTAAGTTAAGGGTACCATCATTTTTGTCCAGGCCTGTTTCATGAGTTTACTATTTAAAATAATTTTGTTGAAGCATGGTTGAACGTGGTGTACATGTCTTAATTCCTTAATCGACTAATATTAACTATCTACCAAAAACAGTATAATCCTGGGGTAACGCAAGAGTGAACACTTAGCCCATCTAGACTCACATCAGCAGCATAGACAATGATAACTTACTCTTATAGCCTTTAAGACTGTACAACATGACTGGTTGACTGACTGAGACTGTTTGACTGACTGAGGGGTGGAGGCACACACAAACAGATGGGAAAGGAGTTTTACTTTTAAAATGTAGCACATCTGACTCAGTTTCATATACCTGTTGAGAAACCTCAACTTGTGAGAAATGATTAAATCCAACATCAGTTTTTTTTTTTTCAAGCACAATGTATTTAAAAAAAAATGCCAAAAATGTTGTCTGTTCTATAAATATTACAGAATATGTCTGTTAGAATCCAGTGCAATTTAACACTGGAATAACCAATCATACTGCAATAAGTCATAATAACATGTAAGGACCTACTGGCCCCTTCTGATTTAAGCACTGTTAGTGTTTATTAGTCCACCATCAGGTAAACACTGAACAGTGTCCATTGCAGAATAGCAAGTAAAGCCTCTACCCTCCACTGCTGCCCGTCTGATCACATCTGATCAAGTTTGATCGCGACCACATGAATAAGACTGAAGCCTACTGAAAGAATGGTTTGCGAAGTGCGGACTACGCTTGCTTGGCTAAGGCAAAGAAGGAGAACTTGAGAAATATGGGCTGGAGGCTTCGAGCTGATGGGACCCGAAGGCACCCCCCCCCCCTCCTTGCCAGGCAGAAGTTGAGCATAATTGGACCCTCAGGAGGAGCAGGGACAGTGGTGGGGTGGGAATTTTCATCACAAGGAGAGGGAGAGGAGTAGTTTTATAGTGTTTGGTAATGGAGAGGAGGAGTTTGGGCATGGTCCTTCTCCCAAACTTTTAGTTACATAACTCCATTATGTGGACAGATGATTCCAAAATATAACTTTCTGTGTTTCGGTACAGGACAGTTCGCAATTATTGATGTAAATTCTAAAGAAGAATATCATAAGAGGGTCTGAAGCAGGCTTTTAAGGAGCAATAAACCAACATTCCTGGAACCTGTTGTAAGGAATTGATTAGCAGTTACTGGAATAATTTGGACCGTTAGTCTAGTCTAATCTAGTTTTCGGAGTTATGATGAATATTTGATCATATTTCACATATCTGATCAAATTTAGACAACTGTAAAGGGTTCGCAAAGCTTCTTGCAGTCTTGTACGTTTGGTGTGCGTGGGGTGACGCTGTGTAAAATCAAACCAAGCCATTCCTTTTTAAATAAGGTATTACTTTGTATTACTATGACTTGAGTGAAGAATTTCTGCCATTCATGCAGATAATACCAGCGCTTTCTCACAGCTGTAAGCCATGCTGAGCATGTCCCTGCATGCTGTGGGGTCACAGTGACCCCAGCGCCCGCGGGCCATCTTTCTGTCCACTGCACTCTTCGGCTCACAGCTGCCATTTCCATTAAAGCGGTGGCTCCAGTGACAGAGTCAGCATTATGAAAGCTAAGAGGATTAGCTCTTGGACATTTCTGGCGCTACCAGTCAATTATCAAAATGAAAAGCAGCGTCTGGGCACGGAGAACATCATGCTGCTTCACAGGAGAATCCACACTTCTCCGTCGCAGAAAGGGTTACATGAGTTCACACAGTCCAGGGGAAAAAAAGTCAAATAAATAAGTAAAAAACTAAACTGGTGTATTTATGGCATGCGGGTAGGGAGCAGAGGGAGGCGGGACAATACTGTGGATTATTTAAAAAAAAAAAAGACTTTAAATTTTAATGTCTCTAAAGTGCAAAAATGTATTACGCAACTCATCCTACCATGTGCATGCTGAACTCCAAACACTTCTCGCAATATGTGCACTCAACTGCTGCGTCTGGGTGGATTCTGAGTAGCACTGGAGATGAGCACACACTCTGTTTAAAATGATCATTTGCAAAAAAAAAAATCAAAATTACACAATTTCCCTCTTTATCCCAAATGCAGCAACATTCTTAAGGGGAATAAAAGGAGGAACTCGACCAGTTTTAACATTTCTCTAACATTTCTGCACAAGTAAAAGCTAACATGTAAGCAATCATGTCAATTGGTTTAATTGTGAAATACTGTGAACTGAACCAGGAACCTATAGAACCTATATAGCCTCTAAAAACAACATCACATTACACTAAATGATTATAAATGTGCTGCCACTGTTTTGAGAAGATTTTAACCCCTGAGCAGCCTGTGGACTGCCGGCAGAAAGAATAGCCTCACCATTATGTACAGAAGTCACTGTAGTTACTTAATAATAAGCCTTAGTGTGGAATAAGCCTTGGAGGGGTTAAACAACCCACCAACACACGCAGGCCTTTCACAGCTAAAACACTCACTCACTCATCAAATCTGACTTTTTTTTTCTTTCAGATTCGCCACTATTTTACCATCATCAACATTACATGTCATCAGAGTCAGGACGTTTCTCTGCTGTGAACCATTTCACACCAACTAACCCAGTCTAAACGACTGTTTCCTTTTCAAGCAGAATTAAAAATTACCTGTTTAATGTGCATGTTACTGAGAAGTCTGCTGAGCTGTCATCAGAGGCTATCAGAGGAGGAACATCCAAAGTTTGCTTAGTTTGCTTAAGGTGGAGGCTTGTTAATGTACTCCAAATTCATACTGGAACAGAAATATATAAAAGAAATATATAAAAATGTACAGTAGGTGAGAACTGACGTACCAATCAAAACATGCTTTGTGTCTCAATGTAGCCAACAGGTAATGGAAGCTCCCAGCTCCCTGCCCTACCAGTAAACATATACCCTACACACAAAGCACCTCACACGTATCTCATATCTCTAAAATGCATGACAGACTGTTATCTACAGAGATGGACAAAGGAACTGTAACTGTAAAGGAAATGTAAGCTTAGAGATGGCTGTTTTTAGCTAAACTAATGTGTGTTATTCCATGTTTATAGATAACTGTGGGCTGTACAGCGTCAGAAACCACAGACCAAGCAAGTACTGAACCACTCAGTCCACAAAGTAAAGGTGCATATATCTGTCACTGTACTAAGTACAGCAAATGTGTCCTCTGCATTTGACCCACCCCTGTGGTAGCGAACACACACACACACACACACACACACACACACACACACACACACACCCAGAGTGGTGGGCAGCCAACTCCAGCACCCAGGGAGCAGAGAGGGTTGCTCAAGGGCCCCAACAGTGGCAGCTGGCCGAGCCCAGGTATCAAACCCACAAGCCCGAAGCTCTAACCGCTGAGCCACCACTGCCCCTTTGAGTAGAGTGTGCTGATTTATACAGGCAGTTAGCATCATGTTCATTGGTGAGAATCAAGCATCTACTTGTTAGCCTTGTAGTTCTTTGTTCACACTATGCCTTGACTGCCTACACTTGTGGGAAGGAGTGTGAGAATCGTGTGTAGTTGTTAGTTTAATGACCTTGAAACGGGAGTACAAGCTGCAGAGTGATGTCACTGCGTTTAGCACTGTCTTCTTAGCAAATTAAGCTCGGAGTTGATGTATTGGGAGTTGCTGCATACAGAGTAGATGTACAGATGATGATCTGCTCTGGCCGACTGCGTCAGGGCCGGCTGTGTTGTGAAGCCGTGAAATCGATGTTAAAAGATTTAACACACACACACACACAAACACGCACACACACAGTTCTCCTTACCTCAAATGTCAGATGTCAGCTAAGACGTTGCTTCCATTCTTTACACTGTAGCTACACCATATGGACTAAAGTATTGGGACACCTGCTCAGTCATTGTTTTGTCTGAAATCTAGAGTATTAAAAAAATGAGTTTCTCCTGCTATTGATGGAGTAACTGTCCAGGCAGGACTGTTTCCTGTTTATCTGCTCCAGAGAGAACCTTTTTCTATAGACAATACTTTTCAGGGAGTAGACAAGCAGTGTGTTGTCATTTGCACATCTGTGTAAGCAAAGAATGTAACTTTAAAGTAGCTAAAGGGGTGTCCACAAACATTTGGACATACAGTGCATGAGCAGTGTTAAATGTCACATTTGTAGCTTAAGCCTTGCTTTAATGTCCAGCAACTTTACCTTCCTGAGATGATAACACTATGCTGGCTGAATGACCTAACCATCTCAAACCATGTGGAGCGGTTCAGTGACCTGTAACAGACTAAGGCATATGTGCTTTCTTACAGTGTATACAGTGTAACACTCATACATGGATGAAGACATGGATTAAAGGCCAGACCAAACATTAGGCTTCCAGGTTTATGATGCTAATGAATGTGCATATACTTCCATTACTTAGCTACATTAGCCTCATAGCTCAAATATAAAACTGAGGTAAATGTCGGACACGTGTTGGTTGATTGACTGGTGTAAAATGGATCTATTGATTTACGGTTGAGAATGAACCGGAGCCATTTGATTCTCCATTAACTATTACGGGTGAGACACACACACACACACACAGGGCTGTTAGTGCAGGCTACTTACACTGCTATATTTTGTAGCCTAAAGGTTTGGTCTGACAGCAGAAATATTCGGTTGACATGTTTCCACTGTGACCACAGAGTCCGCAAAAGTCCAATAAAATCAATATAAAAAAAATGACCTGTCGTTTAAATGCTTCTCTATGCTCAGATGGTCACATTTCAGTCCTGGAGCACCACAGCCAAAAGGGACTGCTGACGTTTCATAATTTTAGATATGAGTGAATGTCTCTGTCCTTCAGTAATTATTTCCACACAACATTATTGACATTATTATTAGTGATATGCAGGCAACTAAGGATTTAGAGCAGATTCAATACGGCATTGTGCATAAATCTAACATTTTTTCAGTTTGGTGATCAATCTGAGACATACTAACAGAGGTCCAGGCACTAGATAGTGAAGCTTTGTGCCTGTTAGCATTGGATTTGGGTTGCAGAGCTGATGTGCGAGCTGCTGTTAGCAAATCTGTGTAAGTTCCAGTTTGTGTAAAAAACAAGCTGAGCTGAGCCTTGGTTCTGTATCCTGATTTCATTTGTTTCCTAAATGACCTTCGTGAAACTGTTAAACTATTTGACACCTTGGCCCTCGCACCTCAAGGTCACTCTTCTTTTGGCAGCATGTGTTTGAGTGAGGTCTGTGAGAACGTATCTCACCCTTTCTGCTGTTTCACAACGTTTAACGTTTAAGCCTCTTCTCCTTTATCTAGCCCAGATTACTGTCGATACCTGTCCGGAAGTAAGAGTGGCAGAGGTGTGTATTAAAGGCTGCTCTGTCAGGTCCACTGAGAATCAAATGCTGGTTCATGCAACAGTTTTGTTCCATGGAAGTTTGCTAAATCTGACAGGCAGGTACGACGTCCATGTTGAGTATAACTGTGTTTCCCACTGTTATACTCAGTGTATTCAAAGGCATCTAGACATAGCTAGCTAACAGTGTTATTACTGAGTAATATTGAGTAATATTGCCAGGTAAACTGTATATTCACCAGTAATTTCTAAAACAAGTAAATAACTGGAAAACACAGGCATGGGGCGTTGATATTATTATGATGCCAGGAAATACTTTGAACAGTAAGTTTGTTAAAATGAAGGTCTGAGTGACGAGACAGGATCAGAGTATCAGAGCTGAAAACCACATATTACCACACTGATCATCTATGAACTGAATATGAAACTGGTAAACTCTATTCATGGTTGTATTTAGGTGAATCTCATTAAACTGTTCAAGAATTGTTTAAAAGTATTTATTAGATTAGAAGCCCTTTTAAAGTAATGCTTAAACTCCTTTACTTTAGGTTTACTTTTATACTTTAGCTTGAATAGAAGATGTCAATCATACTTCAACTTCAAGTATGGGACTTGCATACTTCTGCCATCCTGTTACAATGAGTGGAACTGAGGTTTTCCTGTGTATTTGCAAATAGGTTAGTTATGCTGTGCTGCTACACAAGACAAGAGTATTATTGTCAGCTCTGGGATGTTTATGAGAACTAGGCTACTTTTAGATTGGCTGATTTTAGCTATATGTCAGGAAAATGTGAAAATATACAAACTAAACTGTGGCTCACCATCCACTAAGAACAAACCACCTCATGTGATTTTGTTCTGACATATGAATTACCATATTGACATGAAATCTAATACTTGCTAATAGTAAAAACACAATAGCAGCATGATCATCAGGAGCAACAGCAACCCTCGTGCCCTCCTAAAGTTCAGTGTCAGTCTCACACATTGGTTAATCATTAGCCTAGTTGAAGAGGCAGCCTCTGGATGCTGTTATCAGGTCAATATCGGAAGATAACGGTGGAGCAGATTTTGGAGGTACAATAGAATAAATCCAGAATATCAGTACCTATATTATAATGGCATATAACAGTGGAGTTAAACACGTGTTTGAGTCGTTTAGGTATGGACTATAAATAGATGACATTTTATTTTAGGTTGTGGAGTTTTGAAAGAACAACCAAAAATAATAATAAAGATCAGCTGAAAATAAAATTTCAGATTCAGAAAAGAATGTGCCCTCTCTACTGTACATGACTGTACAACCGCTGAACTGCTAAAACTTTAAGAATCTGGATTCAGTGGTGTCTGTAGAAAATATTGTGCTATCTGCTGAGTTTTTTCCATGCGCCTCAGAGCCATTAAGACGGTGTGATGTTTCAAAGCTGGCATCAAGAGTCTTAGTGCACACAAACATAAGGCCAGCGGAGATGTCTGAAAAATGGCACCATCTGGTGTTTGGACACAAACTAAGAGCAAAATCAACACGAACACTGAGTGCACCCAAACACCCCAACCCGCCTCCACCCGGTCTAGCTCTGTTTCTGCAGCGGCTCATGAAAATGGAACAAAAATAACACAAACAAATTTTTCATTCCAAAAAGTGTTTTTTTTTTTTATCTGAAGAACGAAAGATAAAAAACACAAAACATCCTTAAGTCCTCTCTTCTTACAACATCTCTTCTAGTTCTAGAGTTAGGAGAGGATCTCCGAGGACATCCAAGGTCCTCCTGAGCATGACGTGAGCATCTGCCACGCACTGCGGGGTAAACAGGCAGTAAAAAGAAACTCTGAAAAACTACAAAAATAAGAAATAATGATGTGTCCAGGGCTCAGCCAGCTGGGGAGGCCCAGGTTAGCACCCCATCTGAGGGGCTCTCCTCAAGGAAAACGGTGTTACACCACTGCATACTGCTGATACAGCAGCTCACGGATCCTGTAGTAGTCTTCACACTGACAACCCTCCAGACCTATACGACCAGCCTCCGTCTGTGAGAAGAGAGAAAATGTGTGAGAGAAGAAAAAAAAAAAGAGAGAGAGAGAGAGAAAGAGAGAGAGAGAGAGAGAGCGCAGAAAGAAGAAAAGCGAAACAGAAACAGAAATTAGTCCGTAATTCATCTCCTCTACACTAAACGGATCATCAAAGAAAGGCCATTACGATAAACAGACGACAAGAAAGCAAACAGATCATGATGTGAGACAGATGAAAGGAGTGCTTGATGACCCCGAGGTGTAGAACTCACCCTGCGAACAGCCACCAGGTTATTACAGACCAGAACTCCGCCCACAAACTCTGCCTGAATGCCCTCCCGCAGCAGAACCTGTTTAAAGTCCGACAGCCTGGGCTCGTTAATGAAAACAGCCTGGTGACCCGGAGTCTGCAAACACACAGGAAACAATTATTTATTCATTATAATTAGAAGATGTCTATACAAACAGCAGCTATGGGTAACATCTCCCTTCCCAAGGGGAGTTTCTAGACTACTTGCCGTACTGAGGCGCACAGAAGCTTGTTTTACCAATGTCCTACAAGCTAGCATAAAGCCTGTTCTATTGCTTGATGCCTTTGCAAGTTTAATTACTGGCCTTGTTTCAGTGGTCTAATATGCATTTTTGGTAGGTTAAACGGTCATAAGTGGCTATAACCAAAACATGTAGCTATTGCGTGGCTCCCTTTCTTTGAAACATTTATGAATGGAAAATTATTCAGTGCAAAAAAAGCAAAAGAATAACAAAATAAACTGACTCTGACTGAAAGCTTTAGCTGCTCAAGCTGATGGAAAGAGCTGGGGCCTTATGGAAGGTGTAGTGCCTGTAGTTTACTGTCCTGTAGTTCTGCTCAGCAATAAGCATAAAATGTACTTTTTTTACAGTTGTGATTTTAGTATGCCACTACATCATTTTTCTGGGGCATGTGCCCCTGCCTTCCCCATTGCAGACTAGGGTTTAATTTGCCAGCTGTGCAAGCACACCGCAATACGCCAATAAGAGTCCTTGGGCAAAACTCCTAATGCTATCCTACTTGTAACATCATTCAAATATAAGTACATATAAGCATGAATTAATATATACCTTCAGTTCATTCCTATTAAAACAATGATTCTACTTTTCCATCATGGTTTATTAGTCAATCAAAATACAGCATATTACCAACTGCTACTGGCAATCATCTAAAACTTTGTAGAACACTTTAATTGCAAAGAGGAAGAGGGGGGTATTAGATAAGTACTTTTAAGTTTACATAGAATAAATTGTCTTATTTTGTCCCAAAGCCCATGAGTTACAACAAAATTACCTTTCCCCATGTCTATGCAGCTCTCTACTCAGAATGTGCTATTGTCAATACAGTTATTGAAATGTTGGTTAGAAGAAGAGATGCTGCTGATTCTCTATGATCTCTAGACGCTGTAAGGATTTGATTAGTTCCACATGCAGTTCACCTCATTTCCTCTAATGAAGGACTAATAAGATAAACTGAAGTAAAATAAAATAAAGTGCTGGACAGAAACTTCACATTACTTTCTTGAAAATGGATAATCTCTTTAACATGCACACACCAAATCACAATGTATCTATTTCTTTTTAAGGTATTTATTTTACTAATTTTCTGAACCAATAACCACTTATTCCCGAGATAAGAAGCTCAGCAACCCAAAAAACAAAAATGTAACCAGGATTAAGCTCCATAGGACTTAGGATAAGATATAGTTATATAGTCCAGAATTAGGCTTAATCCTTGTCCAGCAAACCGGCCCTATATGAGCAAATGTTTGTGGGAACACCTTCTAAGGTTGCACTATAAGTTGCACCCATTGCTGACACAGGCCCTTTAGAGAAGTACTGCCAACAGAACAGGAGTCTGATAAACATGAACCTACTGGCACTATGTCTAATGCCAGGTGTGGGATAGAGGGGGATAAAGCTCCCCAGCATTGAGCTGTGGAGCAGTGGAACTGTGTACTCGGGCAATGATGGAGCTCCATCCATTACTTTTGGGATGAGTTGGGGAGCTGGGGGTGAGGTGGGGTATGATCATGCAACAACCTGACCTTACTAAAGCTCTTGTCGCTGAATAAAAAAAAAAGTGAATGAGCAGTACTTCTGTCAAACATAAAATATTAATTAGTAACTGCCAAGAGTTTTGTTTCCTTAATGTTTTCTGCTTACTGACTGCGGGTGAGCGCCACATACCATAAAAAAGGGTTGCCAATGAAATTATAGTTTGCTGGATGCTTTAATATTTTACGCTGTTTTCTCCAAGACCATTCTAATGCACTCTACTTCACTGCGGGAGCCCACAGCTCAGTGCAGTAGCTGTAAGTGACTGGATTTGGAGAGTACAATAGAGAAGGGCCTTCAGCTTTGCAGTGTTTTATCCGCCCGTTCCGTGCTGCAGTCTCTGAGCGCTGTCCTACAGCTCAGAACGCTGTGTCTGTTCGCTGCTCTCTTAAGGTCAGCACATCTATTTTAATCTCTCCACAGTTCTGGCATCTCCCTCTCCCTTTTGTCTCTCATTCACCCACGCTGTCCCAGCGTAAACTCCACATTATCCTGCTCTCTCCTGAGGGGGTTCACCTCCATCCCCCTACACTTCTGGTAAGAGTTCAGCACCCCCACACTTTCTCTTTCTCCTTCTGTTCTCCCTCTCCCTTCTCCCCCCTCCCTCCTCTCTTTCTATCAACTCTACCACCTCTGCCGATGCAGCTCCTCTATTTAAAACGGGTCTGCTTCCCTCTATGTGTCTTGATCACTGCATTGACTTCCTCAGGTTTACAGGAGAGATAATACTACGGGTAATGTACATTCAAACGGAATGATATTTCATATTAGGACTGTGCACTGGCAAGAACATGACGCTACCATGCAGATCATGATGCAGGGCTCACGATTCAGGGTACTGTGATTTATTTTGATACTGTATGCAAAGCCAGAGTTTGAGATTTTTATGAATCTGATTCATATGTATTAAATCAGAGTAATTGAAAAGTGTAATCAGAAGAGTGGGAGCCAAAGACAGTACAATGCTGCTATCTAGAGGTCAGAGTTTAAATACAACACAAGATGAACCACTGTCTGCCACCAATATTTGCATGTAATGATTAATTAAAAATCAATACTGTTTAAGAATCAATACAATTCTGCAAAACATAATATTGCGATATTCCAATATAGCAATATTTTCTCCAAACATTGGCCTGTTTGATGCGTTTGCCCACATATATGCAAGTCATTCTGTCAACATGCTTGTGAAATTACTGTATTTCTCCTAACAGTGCGTACCATCACTCTTTATGCACTTCACCATGATGGAATCAACACACTATTACACTGAATTTTGTAAATCATAGTATCCCTCACACCTCCTGTCATCTTTTTGCTATAACAGAAGGAATGTAAGAAAATTTTATTGATACAGTGAAGTATCACAATATTGTGTTTTGCAGACCTGTATTGATTTGTAATGAATAGTTTAAGTGCAAATATTGGTGTCGGACTGTGGTTCATTTGTGGTTTCTTTTATTTCTAAAAAGAAATAAAAGAAAAAAAATATCTATTATATTTCTCTCTGACTCTCAAAAAAAAAAAATTATATATATATATATATATATATATATATATATATATATATATATACATATATATATATATATATATATATATATATCTTACTGCTCTAGCCCACGCCAGGCATTAGCCATGGTACCAATAGGTTCATGTTTATCTGCTCCAGAGAGTCCTATTCTATTGGCAATGCCTCTCTACAGGGACTACACAAGCTGTGTGTGTGCATTTGCACATCTGTGTCAGCAATGGGTGTCACCAAGTAGCTGAAAGCATTAATTAGAAGTGGTGTCCATAAACATATGACAGTGTTTATAGTAGTATTATCATTATTATGAATTAAATGAAGTGCATTTTTTTATCATTTGTGGCATTAAGATGGGAACAATCACTCGGTCAGTTTATCACCAGACTCTTGTCAATACATTTAGCAGGGGTTTGTTTTAATCTCCGCTCTCTTTCCTGAATTCTCGTTCATTCAGTCTCATTTTTCTCCTTCAACCCATTTTTCTTTCTCTTACTCACCTCGGTTGGAGGCAAAGGCTCCAGCGTGGGGATGACGTCGCTCTCCTCCGAAACCTCCTTTTCGTCCTCTCCGAACAGTGTCTTCATGGCCCGCTGCGTTGCCATGGTACTGGGCTCGGCCACCAGCTCAGACGTCACATCCATGGAAAGTTCGCCTTCCTCTGCATCTTCCCTGGCGTCTCCTTCCTCCGGCAGCACCCCTGTGTCCACTTTCACCACCCGCATGTCCAGCACACCGTCGATCCAGGCCAGTTCTGTGTCCCTGGCCTTACAGAACTGCAGAGAGCTGACCAGAGAGTCCTTCAGCCTTACCTGCAGAGGAGAACACACAACACTAGAGCTCTGGACAACTGCTTCACACACTCACAGTAACACCTACAGCAATCACCATCAATGGTATTAGTAATTGAGGATTAAAGTACATTTAGCATAATCAGAAAATCCTGCCTCTTTTTCCAACACTCCTTGTATGTGAATGGGAGCCTACCAGCTTGAATAAAACAACAGTATTATAGTAATGTCTATAATACTGTAATACACTGAAATGGAAACATATTAATATAAGCCATATGTTCAGGCCATCATTGTTTTAGTTGTATTTAAATATGTATTGAATATAGACATCATGTCTATAAAAAAAAAAACACAAAAAAAACAACCTATTTTTGTGAATCTCTACACCTCCCTATCACCTCCCTATACCTATCCATTTCCCTCTAGTCATCTCTTTCCATTCATTTGTTGCAGCTTTACTCAATTTATTTTTAAATATTCTAAATGACTGTACTGAACATGTATAAAACAGAAAAGGCTTCACAGGAAGAATTTAAAAAAAATACAACAATGTGCTTATAATAACACATATAAATGAATGTGTTCATCAGGCTGTTTCTTACTAGGGCCATCCGATCTAACAGGGCATAAATACACAGGGCACGAGGAAGGGCACGAGCAAGCTTGAGGAAGCCTTCCATGACATATTGTATGGAAAATTCCCTTGAAATGCTGAAGGGGGCATATAAGATGAAAGCTGGGGCTTACTGCAGATTTTATGCCCAAAGGAAGCACAAGATTCACCTTTAAAGAACGGCTTTCCTTACACACGGTAAAAAGCTGAGCTTTGTTTCTTTCCTTTGCTCTATATTTACCATGAGCATTGGCCCAGAAAGAGTCTTTACTTTTCCATAGGTTTAATCTCTACCTCGGCACGTCGTACATCATAATGACAGAATCAATTTCTACAGCCTGCATATGCGACCTGCAGTGCTAAAAACACCAGCAGCAGCAGCAGCAGCAGCAGCAGCAGCAAGGAAGAAAGAAGAAGACTACTGCAGTTACACCACAATCAGAGCACACTCACACATTGTGCTTTACCAAACCTTAAGGCCCAAACCTAGATTCTGTTTACCAGATGTTTTAGTGCTTGATTTCTCACTATCTGTGCATAACGGGTCAATTCACATTTGTCCAGCAGACATGATTTAGTCGTTAGAAAGAATTTGTGATTGTGTCAGTCATTCTACTTACTATTTTCTGTTTAATTTTATTCATCTTAGTTTATTTTATTGTTACAATTTGATTGTGAAGCACAGCAAGATGGCACCACCATGAAAGTACTATGCAATAACCACACTGTTTTTTGATTATTATTGTTTATTGGTTATTATTATTATTATTATTATTAATGGAAGCTTGCATCACGCTAAGCCCTTTTTCTAGTTTTCCACCACTGGCTGCATATTTAAAATGTACCTATTCTTACATATGAATTTATTTCATTGACTGATGTTCATCTCGCTCACTGGTTACTTTAAGGAACTCACTCACATATTAGTGTGTAACAATTCCGGACAACTCTGCTGAGTGCTTTGGCAAGAAAACTCGCTTAGGATCCAGAGAATAAATCCAGTCTAATCCAATCTATTCATCTTAATGTTGTAAATAATAAATATAATACATTAATGAATATAATGACTGTTTATTACCTGGTAGATGTGAGTTTCACTGGTTGCGTCCACAGTCTCCTGAAGCTTGGGGGTGTACACTTTGATGTCTTTTCCACTGAAGGCCTTGCAGGACTCTGCCAGGTCCTGGCTGGCCTCTGGAGGCCCGTGGACTATGACCAGCTGTCTGGGCTTCATCTGGTTTATAATCTTCTTAATGGAGTCTCCATCTGAGCGGCCCTCGTAGTCTATGTATGTGACTCGAGCTCTGGTAAAAGAAAAATGTGTCATTGTTAAAATGCCTCCAACTATTCAAAAACATCAAGATCTCATGAAAACATATGAATATTAAATTAATAACCTTCTCTGGAAATTACAGACAAAATTAAAACAACTCTCAAACTGTCCTTATGAAAAACATGAAACATCACATTATGACAGCTGCTTTTCTAATGTTTCTCTTTTGTTTTAATTTCATAACTTTTCATTATCACTCTATTTGCATCTTGGAGTTAATTGGACACCTGACATTTTATACAGGCAGACATGCAAGAGGACACCAACCTGATCTCCAGGGTCTCTGTGGTGCATGTACACTTGGTGGGGACGTCAGACAGGTCCTGATCCATCGGCTCATCCCCATTAGCCAGACCGGACTCCAGCTTACTCTTCTCCTCCTCTGTGGCCTGCAGCTCAGGAACCAGGAACTCCTCTGGCCTGGGAGCAGCCAACAACAAAAATTCCCATGAGGATTAATTTTTTTGGGGGGGGGGTGCGTGAGACACGATATGTTGGGTTCAGAGCTTACCCGGAATCATTGGGCACAAGGTAAGAACATCCCCTGGACAGGGCGGTCATGATATTACTTGTGATTCTGGGTAAGCTCTGAACCAAACATGGCCATAACCAGGAATCATTGGGCACAAAATAAGCACAACGACACAACAACCTTGTGCCAAATGTAAAAACACCCTCTGGACATGGTGGCAGTTCATGACAGAGTACAAGCATACCCCACTTCACTCATTCACACACACCTAGGGGGGGGGCGATAAAGCATAGCCTATTCATACCTACCTTATGTTTTTGGGAGGTGGGAAGCTTCCTTTTACCCTGTTATACAATGGTCAGGACCATCAGGACCACTACAGGTATAATATGGGTGGAGGGTCATTCTCAGCACTATAGTGACACAGATGTGGTGGTGGTTGTTAAAATCTCCAGCAATGCTGTGTTTCATTCCCTCAGATACACTAACACACCAAAATGTCAAGGTCACTGCAGTGACTGCTGGGAATGATCCACCACCCAAATTATACTTGCTCTGGGGTGGTACTGTGGGGTCCTGACCATTGAAGAACAGGGTAAAAGGATGATAAAGTATGCAGAGAAACAGATGGACTACAGTCTGGAATTGTAGAACTACACAGTGCTCCTATATAGAGAGTGGATCTAATATAATGGCCCCTTCCAAACCAGCGGTGGTCTTAATATTTTAATACAACTGTGTATAATTAGCATATTTTTACCAGTTGGGCTACAAATTTTCTCCTTTTCTTTGTGTGGCATCTCATTTTCAAGCTGCGCTACAATAAAGTATCTTAATATTTACAGTGGACCCATGCAGTTTCAGGAGGACCTGTAGTTCTTATAGTAGCTTACCTGATGATTTCTCCGTACTCATCCCATTTGATCCTCTCTTCGTGAGCAGGAAACATGGGGTAAGATTTCTTGGCCTGTTTGAAGAAGCTCCCCTTGCGCCCCCCCTCGCCCTTCATCATCAGGTCATGGTGTTTGGTCTTCCCCACAGCAGGCTGCTCTAAATCATCCTCCATATCACTTTCATCACTTGAGTCCACATCCACCCTGAGACCAAGCAGTCAGTAGCATTAGCAAACAGACACCTTCTCCTCAAACTGACATGAGTGTAAACAAACTTTGTGACTGCCTGAGACTTTTGCACTGTGCTCTGGAATGAAACAAAGGTTTATGTTTATTTGAGTGATCAAATACTCCACTAAAACAAGCTTGCTGTACTGTGCTGTTCATAGTAAGTCGCGTAAATGCTGTGGGATGTGTGACTATGACTCACTCTTTCGCTTGTTCAAGTTTTTTAGCTGCTTCTTTTTTCATTTTCTCCTTCTCCAGGTAGTCATCCAGCTCACGACCTTCCAGTTTGGTCCTTTTCTTTATCTGGTTTACATGAATGAATGAATGAATGAATGAATATACACTGCTTTTCTTTTACACTTTGAATTGAACATATACTAAACAACATATTTTAGACAAATGTAGAGCAATGCATAAACAACAAAATTCTAATAATTATCATATTCTGCGTTACTTTGGGAACAAGTCTGCTTCTATACAAATGTAGCACAGGTGAATAATACTGCCCATTTCAGACTTTAAAAAAAGACCCCTTCAATGTATGGTTCATAAAAAAAATAAAAAAAACATTTCTGCAAATGAGATGTGCAATTATAAAGCACACAAAGTTTTAAGAATCTTAACTTTACTGTGAAGGTTTTTTTTTTCTATAACCAAGAACAACCTAATTAAACAGCATCCCAAAAAAAGAATGACGTTTTATGAAACAAGCATGGCCCGATTTCTCTCCCTGGACAAAGCTTACCTCCAGGTCTATCATCTTCTCTCCGGGGTTGTCTATGAGGTAGCGTCCCAGTGTGCCCGGGGTGGTGCGGTAGGTGAGGATGATGGAGTTTTTGGAGTCCTGGCACCACTGGATGAAGAGCTCCCGGGAAAAACCTGACTCCAGATCAGGCTGGCTGCACAGAACCACTTTAGGACTGGGCACTCGTGCCAGGTCAGCCAGGCTGTGGCACAGAGACAGGTGGCGGAACTGGAAGGGGTTGTTCCTCTTGTCTTCGAAGCATCGCATCAGCTTATCACTCATCCACTCCACCTAAGAGGAAAAGAAATGCTAAGAGGCGACCCAATGTAAAAAAACTTTTTAAAATTTCTATACAAGGTACTATGCATCATTCAGTCATCAAAGACACTGCAGAGCTGGACTGGAAGTGCCAGATTAGTACTAGAGCTAAAATGCACTAAACTCCGCTCTGCTTTAGATCTCACAAATTATGGACAGCAGAGCTGCTGTTCTGAGATTTGTCTGACCTGGGACTTGGAGAACTCCACTACGTTGTAGCTGACGTTGTTGAGTAGAGCAAGGGAATACACCCCCAGCCCTGCGTCCTTGGTCCTCCAGATTTGATCTAGCAGCTGAGCCAGCTCCAGCACACGCCCAGCTGTATCCACAGCGATCAGCACATTGCCATCACCACGAAGAGTCTCCATGATATTAGCTATAGGAAGCGGAAAAACAGCTTAGCTTCAGGCACCAAAAACAGCAGATTTTATCAAAGATCCGTTTATGATAAATTATATCTGACTAAATCTAAAATAATAAAAATAATAATAATAATAAATTGCACTCCTAGAGAGCAGCACCCAACTGCTACATCACTTGGCCAATTCAAGCAGCTATTAATAATAATGATCACTTCATATATGGCAGACACACAAAAATAACACTGCTGTACTTCATGCAGTCTGACTGATCGTAAAGTTCAAGTCAAGTCAAGTCAAGTGGGTTTTATTGTCATTTCAACTACATACAGAGTACACAGTGAAACGAAACAACGTTCCTCCAGGACCATGGTGCAACAGACAGTGCATACAAGACACAAGTGCAACACAAACAAACAAGTGCGGACAGACAACACAACACAGTACAGACCAGAGAATAATAAATAATGACGGTAGTGTGCAAATTGTGCAATGTGTAATAAATAGAGTCCAGTGAGGTAGTAAAGTAAAGTTATTAGTGCAATGCTTTGTGCAGTGAACTTACTCAGGAGCTGCTCATCACGCTGTTTTCTGCGAGGCTGAACATAAGTTGCATTGAAGGAATCTGTGATGAGCAGGGAGGGCCGGCTGATTGACTCGAGGGAGCATCCATTCAGATGACTGCGAGAGGCATAGACAGAGCAAGTCATTCCATTAGCAGAACCCAAAATATCAATGTCAAACAATAGCTCTCCTAGTACCTTTTAAACCTACTTACATTTCTCTCTTATGATTAAAGTCCACCGCATAAATAATCTCCTCCTCTCCATCTTTCACTATCTTCCAAATGGTCCCACCAATCATATGACCAGCAGGAAGTGGTGTGATGGACAAACCATGACCTTTTCCTTGAGGAAAATAAGATATGGAGATACAGCAAGTAAACAAACTGCTTGTTAAGGTAGAAAGTGAAGAGCTGTCACTCAGCTATACTGATAATTGAGTAATCTACTGATTACTCTCAACTAATTGGCTTAAAAAAACTCCTTCCTGAGAAGCAAATAAAAATACCTTTCAGATTCACAATCTGTGAGTATTTCAACTGCTGGATCTTGTCAAAAGCTGAGTCCACATCATCTAGTGTGAACAGGGTAAAGTCTTCTGTGTTGTGACGAGACTGTACAAATAAAAACACAACAACATTATAGCCAAAATCAACAAGCTGTACATCAAAAGGTATTCAATTTGCCATACCACCCTCTCTGTACCTGATAGAGGTCATACATGAACATCTGTCCCATCTTGTACACAGGGATGGTGGCATAGATGGTACAGTTGAGACCCAGTTTGCCAACAGCATACGGCAAAGCACCCAGGTGAAGTGGGTCTGGATGGGAGAGAAGCACTGCATCGACTTGGTGGACATACCTGCAAAGCAACAGGGAAAATACAAGAGTACAATTTCACATGTGTAAATACCTGTGACCCATCAAAGCAAACGAGTAAGGAGAGATGTTATCAATTTCAGGACAAATTACATCAAGATATGCTCTCCTGATTATATGATCAGTATAGTGAGTACTTCTAACAACTGTATAAACCGGACATGTACCTCAAAACTGTACACAACACCAATAAATGCATAATAACCGTATAGACTGCATGGTTAGAACGTATAGTTATTGAAAATATAAATGAAATTATATATATATATATATATATATATATATATATATATATATATATATATATATATATATATAAATGAAATTACGGCCCCAACTCCAAATGAACTAAAGCGGTTTATGCACCACAAGACAAAACAAAAAGTTCTTCACACATCATCAAAACACCGACAACAATGCCTACAGAGCCCAAGAACGGACGTTAAGACCATCCACCTTTTCATGGCGTCGATGATGTCCATGGAGAAGCTCTCATCCCAGCCGCAATCCAAAAGGAAGCGGAACTCGTCCACCTGCAGCAGGTAACAGAGGGCAGACTCCTCCTGCACGCCAGACACGGCGGTCAGCTTGATGATGGAGGTCATCTTCAACACCCAGATTTTTCACACTACAATGAGGGGAGAGCAAAAATGTAAGAGACTTCTCACATCATCTTACCACCTGCACATACTACGATTATACTCCATCAAACAGAGAAAAACTACTGATCACTGGCTGCAGGCCAACACAAAAGGAAAACGGCATGTTTTGGTGTTTCACAACACAACACTGAACCAAACTAAGATGAAGCTGGCAGCAGGGGCAGCAGGGGCAGCAGAATGATGATGATGATGATGATGCCCTTCGAGCTTCAAGTACGGCTCGGCTCGACCCACCATCCCTCAAAATCCACGGAAGACAAGCGTCCAGGCTTTTTTTCTGTCCTGGCACCAAAGTGGTGGAACGAGCTGCCCCTGGATGTCCGAACGGCCGAGTCGCTCGCTGTCTTCAAACGCAGACTGAAGACCCACCTCTTCAGAGAGTACTTGGACGAATAGTTCTATGGTTGCCTTATTGTATTGTGTTTAGTAATGTCTAAAGCTTAGAGGTATCTTTTGTATTAGTCTATTCTAACTAGCTGAGGTTTTCTTGGGTAAATAGCAAAGCACTTTGTAAGTCGCTCTGGATAAGAGCGTCTGCTAAATGCCGTAAATGTAATGTAAATGTAAATGATGACGTTCTGATGCCCCCTTTTAAGGTGGAAGTAAAACGTTCATGCCATCTTCAGCCTCATTAGGAGAGCGACATCCAAGTGCACAATACAAAGCATATACAAAAGAGTTGCTACGGCCTTAAAACAAGTCAAAACATGGGTAAAGCTACATATTTGGCTAAAACGCCTCAGTCTTTATCTAGCTACACTTTGCCGGTCCGCTCACGTTAATATTAACCGCTCAGCTTTGAATGTAGTGAATGCTAGCTAACGAACCAGCTAACAGACAGAAAACCTGACGAATCAAACCATATACACGAACAGCAGCATACCGGCCTACGTGCTAAGGGTTCACTTTCGACTTCAGGCGAACGTGTGTGCCGGTAAACATGTCCAGATCGTCTCTAACATCATTTCTGCTTCATTTTTGCGGAGTTTCACGGTTCAATCTCGCCGCGCGCCGCCATTACAGAGCAGGGTCAGCGGAGCGTACTACTTATGGTGTGTTTTTGGGGGGGGGCAGACGTAATCGTACTGGATTATCTGCGTCTTCAAATTACACCATAAACGCTGGACCTCCCGTAGAGTACACATTAATAACTACAGTTTACCTAACTGACAATTAGTCAACTTTTATTTATAACCAGAAACAACTATAGTCAAAAAAGCGCCGGCACCCGCGTTTAGAAAAAGTGGTACAGTCCTGTGTCCTCCGCACAGCTCTACGGCGAAGCGAGGGACAAGGAGAAGGTAACGCTGGCTTTCGGCTGGGTTTCTGTCAAGATTTGGAATATAGTGCCTTTATATCTGTCGCTTAAAGGTAGCTAGTCCTTTAAGGAGTGGTGATCGCTTAATTCCGTGAAGGATATTGTAGACAGAAAGACTTTAGCTGTGCGATTAGGCGGAGGCCTGTTTGTGTGTAGTTGAGGCAGTGCTAGGTCAGTTAGCAGCAGGCGCTAGCTGGCTACAGCAGGCAGGGGTATGAAGGGTATGTAGAGGTAGGCAGGCTGCTGCTGCTGCTACTACTACTACAATCCCTTTTAAATCTTTACACTAGCTAAATATAACAAGTTAGCTAGCTAGAGTAACTTAAGCAATATATACAGGTTCACATTGTTCACATGTCTTGGCTATTAGAGCAGCTCCATATGGGCACCTTGCTTTAATGTTGATCCTAATTCTCGTTACCACAATATGTCCACATATCAGGGTCTCATTGTTGGTACCATGTTTTTAATTGTATAAAGCTCCTATATCGTAAAAATCTGCTTATTTTTTTTATTAAAAATGTGATGCAGTGTTAAATGAAAAGTTAAAAAATGTGTTATGCAGACCATATATAAAACCCAAGATGCAAAACTGTCTGTTTTTAATCTGGTGTTTTTGTAATCTGTCATTTACATATAGTCACCTTTACAAGTTACAAGGTTTCAATCTGGACTTGTTTTTTTTTTATATAAAAAAAAAAAGCAAAACATTTATGTACAAATTTACCTTCAAATCCCACTTTATGGTAAGGAGAATTTGTTCACTTAGCTTGGAAAACATTGATGTATCATTCAGGGTACATTTAAAATGTTTGTGTATCAGGGAAAAAAATAGTATGGCTTTGTCCTGTTTTATAAGAATAACTCCTAATGATGCGCTCTACATTTGTAGCTTTATTACTTTTAGGGAAGTGTAAAAGAGTCAGTCATAGGCGCCACGCTCTTAACATGAACATAAGCATAATCGTCATTGATTTGGCATATTAATTTAGGCAAGTTTCTAATCTAACTCTATACAGTATCAGAATGCAGTCTTGGTAGGCTAGCTACTTGTCTGGACAATTCTCCTACTACATTAAATAAAGCATTGCTGTGAAGTCTATGGTTACAAAGTCGTCTCTTTTACAGTCCGTGCTATAACTCGCTGTAGTCTCTTCTTGCAGGCATCATGGTGAACTATGCGGCATTTGTGCGAGAGCACTGGGTCAACATCCTGGTTCCATTGGGATTCGTTGTTGGTCTGTCCCTGGACAGGTGGAACGATCAGAGGTTGACAGCGTTCAGGAACAAGAGTGCGTTGTACGGCAGGTGTGTGTCGCACATGACCAGCACGAAGTTGCGCTCACTCCAATTATGCATTATTATTTCACTCTTTTTAATCATTTCTTTTACTCTTTATTTGTTAAAGTTCATCTGGAAGTGGGCTGCTACTTGAACAAATACTTTTTTTTGTCATACAGAAAAAGCTAATTCTGAGAAATCAAAAAACATGAGTGAGCAAAACTAATAAAAGGTCTGCTATTGCAGGGAACTGAAGCCTGATGAGAAGTACACCTGGAAGTGAAGTCTCCCTCTACATAGTTAATGAACCGCCTGCTCTGTTCATGTTGACATTCTGTTGTCCTCAGCCCTGTAAATGACTTTTCAGTAATGTTTGTAATGTAAAATACATTAACCCAAAACAAAATGTTTGTTGTATTTCTTTGGTCTATAGTATATGCTTTATCAACTATTAATAGTAGATCTCTTATCTTTTACCAGATAATCCCGCTGAGTTTAATTTTACAGTTGGGGTCCATTTACCTCCACTCATCTTGGACATGGATGTTGGCATGGGTGTTCTCTTTTTTTTCCTTCTATTTAAGGATGTGTGTTGTACACCTATTCTGCCACGGACAAAGAACACTTCAATCTTGCCACGACCTTCATGTCCATGATGAGTGTAGGTAATCTCTCTACCACAACGGAATGTAAATGACCTTCATTTTGTTTGGCTGCCCTGTACTGGATGCTTTGGGGCAGAATATGTCAGCAGGCAGTTGGAAATGGTTTAATTCCCTTACTGACCCGGCTGAAACAGGAGGAAGTTTACTGATAAGAAGACAAATACCACATCTGCATCTTCTAGCTTGTACAACATCAGTGGCTAAACTAACACAAAAGACGCACAATTCTGAACCCTGTCAAACTGATGAGGCTGATGTAGACTTTAATAACAAAAAACCAAAAATTCAGGACATGTCAATCGTCTTCAACAAAGATATAGATATCAGACAGCGAAGCCTCAAATAAGCCATTGATCTTTGTTACGTTCTTTCGCTGTGAGAAACGGCAGTGTTTTATTTTCATAACAGACTGAAGAATAACAGAACAGAGACCATATGTATCTGATCACATTTCAGCGACAACCAACAAATGAACTTTTCACTTTGTCTTTATAGGTTCAGATGTGTGGATTATTCCTTTCTCAAACAGCAACTCCGCCAAAGATATCTGTAAAAAAAAAAAAAAAAAAAAAAAAGTTAAGCCCCTAATGTTACAAAGGAGTGAATAATAACATTAAGATGTATATTTCATAAGGGTGTGAAATGCATTGTGATGCACAAATCCAACGGCATCTAATTTAGATTAACCAATAACAATAAAATATATAATCTTATATATTATAGATTAAATAAAACTAAAGGTATATGCCATTTGCAAATGTAAAAATCCACAAAATAAGTGTTGTATTGTATTCACTGTCTATATACTATAGTGTCTTTTGTGAATGAAACTTTTTTTTTTTTTCCGTTTAAAGGTCCCTAATTCTTGATGAAGGAACGTGGTACCTTGTTTTCTTCTGTATCACATGGTAAACTAGTGACTGTGACAAATTTTGGGTAAGCATGGATGAGGAACTCCATGGCTTCTGTGTGCTGCAGATACATGGAAATAAAAGAACAGCTCAACTTTCATGTAATTCAACACAACGGCATAAGCAAATTAAATAATTTTGAGCAAGATTAGAGCAGGATTTTACCTCATCTTTAATCTCCATGCTCCTGGGCTCCTCTTTATGATAAGCTCTGGAGTTCTCAGTGGTGTAGTACAGGTGAACAGCTCCATCATCACCGCACAGCCTGTGGGGACAACACACCAGAGTTAAATTCGCAAGGGAGAATCTTCAGGCTAACATGGTGACATGGTCACTATTACAGCCAGGTGTGGTTGTCTGAATATACAGACAGTGGAGATCATCTTAGTAATAGTTTAGGGATTTGTATGTATAGGATGTGGTTTAGAGTTAGGGAAAAAGTAACTGTCATTTTGAAATGTGTTTTGATCGAGTGCTGTAGAGCTGCAGAGAATGCAGCTAATACTTCCTTTCAGGATGAGCTAAACAGCCACATCTAAGCAAATCTGAATACAGAAACATTTACGAAACTTTTTTTTCATAAATGTTGTGCAGGTCAACTGATACAATTTACAAAAATCCATTTCAGTTTCATTCAATATTTTAATGTTTGAGACTTCAGAATAAACTGATGAGCATGAAATACCATCATGATGATTTAGATGTTTTAAAAAAAAACAAAAAACTTTTGCTTGTTTTACAAAGAGAACAAAATTAAAAAATGAGGTCCAACTCTGCTTCTGGTTTCTGAAGTTTGTATGCTACTGAAGTTCTAATTCTAACAAACATATAAAATAATAATAATAATAATAATAATCTGATCTTGGTTAGCTGCTTACATTTAGTATTGTATCAGAAATTCTCAGAAATTTCTGACATTTAATCAACCAAACAATCAGGTCACATTTTTAAATGTTTTATTCATAACAATACAATATTTTATCACTGGCATATTGGACCATAATGGCAGGTTAATACCCCTTTTCATGATCACAGTAATTAAATACCGCAGAAGCACAGGACTGAACTGAGCGACACTGACAACTCACCTAGCAACTCCTCCCCGGATGAGTCTGATTTTGGTTGAACCCTTCATACGTACAGTCACATTCACAGCTTCTCCATCCTCCCACCGTGCAGGAGCTCCATACACACTGCTGGCTTTCTCCTCTACAAACCACACACAGACAGAGTTGTGTTACTGCTCATAGTTGTGTTACACGCTCATATTTGAAGATTACACTGTAGGTATATGAGATTACGCAAATGTTCGAGCCGTCATGCATTCCTGAACGTTTATTTCAAACACAGAGATAATCATCCTCCGGCTACTGTAATGCACAGTTTATGGGATTACCTAAAAATCACAAAGCTGCAGCCAGAGTATTAACAGCAGACACCAGAGAGAGAGAGGCGACGTATTACACCAGTTCTAGCATCCCTGCAGTCATAGACTCTTCTTTTACAATGGAATGACAGTCCTTTATAGGTTTAGCACTGCATTTTAAGCAGGGATGGAAAACACTAGATTCATATTTACTGTATTTGTTGCATTCCTCTTTTGACGATGCTTTTCCACAGCTTTATCCAGATCCAGTCTGTTTTGGGGAGTTTCTCCCTACAGTGTCCTTTTTGGTTGAGGTCAGGTGATTGATAGTCTAAAATGTACCAATTCTTTGACCCAGAATGCACTTGCAACACAACAAAGGACCTAATAAGGAACTGTCTGCATGATGAGGCTCCTTGCAAAAACTTTAGATGCATTCATTTGTAAATTGCTTCTGCAGACTTCACTGAATTCATTCTGCTGCCACTTCATTCTTACTTCATCAGTAAAGATTAGCGAGCCCATCTAGAAGCAGCCATGTAAGCCCAAACCATAACACTACCTCCACCATGCTTGACGAATGAGCTTGTATTTTGGGATTGTGAGAAGAGCTTTTTTTTCCCTCCACATTTTGGCCTTCTCATCACTTTGGTGGAGATTAATCTGAGTCTCTTTAGCCTATAAAATGTTTCAGAACCCGATTCCTACTGGTGATGATGGGTTTGCATCTTGTGGTACAGCCTACATATTTCCACCCTTCTATGAACCGTGGACCATGATACCTGTACCCTTGTCTGTTTAATGTCCAGTTGCCGGGTGTATCCAAACCTTTGACTGCCATTTGTTGAATTAAGCAGAGGTCTCTTTATGTGTGCCATTGTATGTGTGTATATTGACTATTTGACAGTGGTTTGAATGTGTCTCAGCCCATCAGATGTTGATAACTTAAAGCATGATGTGTAATCTAAGCAGTATAAGGGAAGAGTGTCCCCCTGGGTACCTTCAGAGAGCATGGGTGGAAGACAGTCATGGAGGAATTCTCTGGCTTTCTGATCCACAGCTGCATCCACCGGAGCGTAAGAACCAAGCTTCTTCATTAAGCCCTCCATGTGGGACAGAAATCTGTCTCTTCGTGGATCCTCCTGTTCACACACACACACACACACACACACACACACACACACACACACACACACACACACATTATGAGTGTTTAAGAGGTATGCAGTTAATTAAGACTTAAAACCTATTTCCCTTGAGTGCTCGGTTGCATCAATTAAATAAAGGGATTAGTCAATAAGCCTTCACCTTGTCAGAGTTTTGGACTCCCATGAAAGCAAGGTAATCGAGCGGCAGCCCCTTTCGAAACTCCACATCCTCCTCCATTGCCATTTCCAAAGCTGCTGGCATGACCTGTCAATCAAAATGGATTTCCAAGTTCCATAGTCGTCAAACTAAAATATTTTACTGTCATCAAACATTAAACATGAGACTGCACGATCCCTGCACAGTCTTTCCAGTGTATCTGACTTTGCTATCACTTCTATGTGCTCTAGCTTTTCATCATTGGCCAAAGGACCACAGTCAGCTGCATATTTTTGGTTAGTGGACTATTCTAAATAGGACTTTAGGCATCATCTAAATGTAATAACTGAACTTAAAATAATTTTTTATTCAGTTTTTGTTTGGCCATCACAGATACTTTCAAACATCAAAGGAACTGACTTTTCAATGATTTACAAAATGGAAAAAAAAGCTTTTGGACAATAATTATTTGTGCATCACCAGTGAGAGCTCACCTTAAGGAGCAGGTCACCCCAGCTGTTCCTCTGATAGGAGGAGATGGTAATGTGCAGAGAATGAGCGTCAGGGAGACAGTTGCCTTGGTGAATGAAACCCCGTGGAAAATAGAGCAGGTCACCTGCCTCCAGAACCACGTCCAGTATGGCCTTCCCAATCTCTGCCTGACTGAAATTAGCTTCAGGGAGCAATAAAAGATGGAATTATTCAACATGAGACGTCTTTAATGTTTGGTTGTTACAGTTTGTCCCACATATACTGAAGAGCTACTTACGACTGGACACGAGAGGTAATGTTTCATCTATAGACCTACAGCAGAGCAGAAAGACTTTCTTTAGTCTGATGAAATGACAGCATTACAGTAGTGCATTATAGGTATGTGAAAGTATGAAAGCTACCATGTGCTTTTTCCTAATCATCTAAAGCCACATACTGCATCATTTTGAGCTACCACTACTACAATGTCATTGAACAGCTGATCACTGACCTCTCATATATCATTTTAATACACAGAACTGAAACAAGGGCCTAACCAATAAATTGGTTGGCCAGTAATATTGGCTGATATCTATATATTTATTTATATTATTAAAGAGAGATAGATCAAAACCGTTGTCTATGCAACAACTATACAAGTTTAGGTTCAGTTTGTAAATATGAGAAAAGTTGTCTGGGCGTGTGCTTTGCAGTTCATCCGGCACTCTCGGCAGTAATCACATAGTTATTTAACACAATTAAAATTACATTAAAATCTTGTTTTATGCTGCTGTATATCATTAAGCAGGCAATGTCATATTTTCCCCATGTACTTTATTCCTTTCCCCTGAGGCTCCAACAAGAATCCACAGAAACCAACCAATTTCTCATTTTTACACAACCATTTCCCAAACTCTCTAGATCTCTTAGAATTAAACGGGCTGTTTTGATACACTGGCTGTAAGACATATGTAAAGGACCTCTGTTCTGACTGGCAGCTCTGTACTGTGCCATATATAAAAAGTAGTTCTGAAACACTTATCACAATTGTGGTGTGAATGGGCAGAGCTACACTGCTATAGAGCAAACAGGTACACAAGTCGGTACATAAAGGTGCCTTAACCTTAAGCTACACTGCTATAGAGCAAACAGTCCATTAAAATTGGTAGTTTTGGTTGTTTGGCTTCCATGTATGGAAATGACTTTCATAAATTGTTCAAACCCTAATTGTGTCTTTAACTACTGACTCACCGTGGGTTATACACTCTCCAGTGCTTCCTCCCCTCTAACTGCACAATGAATGCTTCAATATCATCATAATGAGGAGCAAAGCCCTGTGTTCCTGCTGGAGTCAAGTATCTGCAAGATTTAAAGACACAAACATGCAGAATGTAATGTAATATTTATAATATGATGGAGATCAGACATGATTTTTAAAGGCAAACATTTATTATCCTTGAAATGAGATTAGACAGTGTTTATACTGCTTGTTCTCTTACACATTGGCTCCTGCCATGCTGCCAAACTTTTCCTGCAGGATGGACAGAACATTCCATACAGTGGAGGAGAAGGCTTGAGGGTTTAGCATCCTTAGGGAACAGCCGCTCTGAGAGAAAACAAAACAACACACTTCAAACTCAGTCACTAGACATGTGCCAATAAAATAAATAAATAAATAAAGACCACCCCCCCCCCCAAAAAAAAAAAAAAAACACATATTGCATCTTAATACAATATCACTTAATACAGTGATATCATTTTGACAGCAATAATGTGGTTTTACATTTTGAGGATTTCTGTATTTGGCTTTAAGTAACGGCACAGCAGTCTTTTGAGATACCCACACTGCCTGTCTTAGATGCTTTTAGGGCTGGTTGTGACCGTGGCCTGTCTGCTGACGAGCACAGCATACTGAGCGACAGACAGAGTCAGAATCAGTTAGCATCACCAAAAGCTAGATGAAGAAATGAGTGGTTTCATAAAAAAAAAAAAAAGTCATTATTATCTATAATTCAGGCTGACATAAAAATGAGCCCCAACACAGTTTGGGAATCTGCAAGATCTGCCGCTGCAGCCAGATAGTGTGGCAGGATGCACCGCAACGAGAACAGCATCACAGCTGCCTTCCAATAATGAGAAAAATACAGCTATATAAAGAAGGATACAGATCAGACCATCATATGGCAGGGTATGCAAGAAATTAAAACAATTACAGTACAGGAGCCTGTAAAATAAATTAAGGTATCAGTACTGATGTATGCTGGCAAATGGCAAGTTAATGAGTTCAGAACCATAATGTACCTTGTAGAAATCCCACACTGTATATGGCAGAGCCCTCCCAGGAGGATTGTGTGTCTCTCTTTTGCCGTTTGTGTAGCTCGTCACATCCAGATTGACCCCATACTGGACATTATCCTATGAGTCAACACACAGGAGATCAGTACACACTGATACAAATAACCACAAAACTGTTTTTTTTTATTAAGAATTTAATAACTTACTAACTTACCATGTACATGCAGACTAATAATCCAACTAACAGATCAACCAGAATAAAACTCTGCACATGCATACCTCAATTGACAAATTGAAAAAATGACAATTGCTGCAATATAATCAGTTTTTAAATGAAAGAATAATCACCATGTAAACATTTGTATTTTGAACACGTTCCAGACATGCCCACTCAGTATTCTAATGAACTAGCTCCTCCTTTCTGTGGTGAGAGTTCATGCTTGATGTTTCTCCATGAACACAAATACCTTCCAGATGCTTATGCACTTTTATCAGATTGCTGAATTTAGTGTATGGAAGAACACTTCATTCAGAATCTGCCATTAAAATGACGCATGTGAACACAACCACTGGCTCAGTCAACAGGTCTGTAATTACAGAGACCTACTTACATTTCTCAAAATGTTGTCAAACTCTGCTGTTGAGAAAAGTCCCTGATAATACTCTCGATTCTGTCGTCTGATCAAAAGCGGCTTCTTCTCCCAGTAGTCTCTGCAAGACAAAAACTGAATATTACCCACCTGTCTGATATTACCATGTCGCCTGTAGTAGAGATGCACCGGTGTGCAATATAAAGTACATATTATGATTTTCATTTGTAAACATTTATAAAATGTTTGCTAAGCTGCCTGAATCAGCAATTACAGAGATTACAGTGTTGTAATGCAACATCCCTTAACCCTCTTTGGTCTAAGGGCACTTTCTCAAATTTTGCATATCATCTTAAACTCACCTTTACTTGCATATTAAATAATACCCATGTTTTATATCAGACTCTCTGAGCTCTCACTAGAATGAGCCCCCATGCAACCTATAGCACTGTGTGAAGAGATTCTCCGACCCTAAACGCAAACGTGAGAAGGTGAAGATTTCCTGTAAAAACACACCTTTACTCAAGCGCATGAATTGTTTTAGTGCTTGGAATGGGTTTAGCAGGGTCTTAGCTTCACAAAAGTAGTGGACTGTACAAATAAACAACTAAATAAACAAACTTCTGAGCAGCTACTGGTCAGTTTCACGCAAAACCATAGACTGACAAATTACAAGTGACAGACACAAGAATCTACCAGTTAGACACTGCGAGAGGCAGAGATGAGTATCTAGACCTGTCCTCACAGTCTCGTAACTCCAGATGAGTCACTGATGATCTGGAACTGATGAGATGCAGTGGGAAGGGCAGATTTGACACGCATTGTATTTGACACGCTGACTCATTCGACTCTAGAGGGCTACTATGCTCTTTACTATACATTATGCTCTTAAGAAGTTTAAAAATGATGTCAGTTTAAAATATTAGCCAAATCTAATCTAATATTGATTACTGACAGATAATAAATATTATATCTATAACAACATTTAATTTCATAAACTAGCACAAAGCTCTGCGGCCAAACAGTTTGCTTTTCATTTCTAATTCATTCACAGCACCCAACTAACCACAGTAAGTGATTTACTTTGATTTACTCTTCAGGTGGTTTTGAAAAGATGGGTTAAAATTCATAATTCATTAAATGGGCTTTCTAGCATAGAGTAGCATAGAGTAGCAGCATGTAGGAATTATTATTATTATTAGTATAATTATTATTAAAGAGGTCATAAGGTTGCAATATTCTGGTAATTTTCAATGTTGGGAAATTTACCATTGGAATTAACAGGAATAAACAGGTAATTATGGGGGTTAACAGGAATTAATTGGATTAAAATGGAAGTGTCAGGTTTCTAGAAATCATCTGGACATATGCTGTACATGTGATGGAGGAATGAACAGTGCATGAAGGGCTGTGGTCTCAATAGCCCTTCAGTGTGTAATGTGCCATGTGCCTGGGATTGAGGAGCAGCTTTGATATTCAACTGTTTTGGTGTCATATCTAATTATTTTAGCCAAGATTATGCTTCAGTATATTTTTACCAACTATGTGTACGTTTCTCACCTTTAACTTTCATACATACTTTATGATATACTTCAATTATCCAATATTTCCAATAAATTCCCATCATTTCCATGGAAAGTTTACATTTTGGAATAGTTCCCAAGCCAAAGTTCCCATGGAAAGGTACCAGTAATTTACTTTAAATCTTTCATAAATTTTCCCTAACCACCCTAACTGCAAATGTGTATTTCTGAAGCCAATGTACAGTATTTGAAAGACACTGCAGGCAAGTTAATACAGCATTAACGCAGCAACAAGATTCACTAGGTTGTCTGGCAATCACTGCCCACAATTCCCATGTCACTGATGATTTTTCACCATCATGTCAATGTGAATTACAGAGCGCAGCTGTACCTAAAGAAGGTTTTAGCTGGACTGGGATGGATCAGCCACTGGAACAGCCTGTTGGCTCTCTCTCTGCTGTTGTTGACTTTGTTCAGGTCAGCGAGGAGCGCGGGAAGCATCTGAGCACTCACTGCCTCAGGTCCGTTCGATGGACACTGGTCCTCCTGCAACGGAATTGCATAACAGGTTTAATGCATCCAAGATGCTCCTAAAAGCTCTAAAAGGTGTAAGGTTGCAAATACTTACGACTGCAGCCTTTTTCTGACTCTCCTCCTCCTCATCCTCCTCCTTCGCCTTTCTCTTCACAGAGTTCGGAGTTTTCATCCTTTTCTTGGCCTTCATTTCTGGGCCGACACCATTCTCCTTTCTCCTCTTCTTCTTCTTCTCCTTGACCTCTACAGCAGAAACCTGCTGAAATCAAAGCCAAATTCAGTATTATTCTGATGAATGAAGTCACATTCATATTTAATCTAATGTGACTTAGATGTTGCTCCAATAAAAGTTGCAAATATTAAAATGGAAGGACAAGAAGTCTGATCCATGTTTTATTGGGTTTGATTTGGTTCGGTTGTGTCGCTCTACTATAGCTCACCCCTCTTACTTCTGAGCTGTGATTCATTTGCCAGTAAAATGTTCCAAAAAGAGCAAAACACTCCAACCCTCTTCAGCTCCGGGGCTGTTTTACTGTGGCTCATGGCTCTCACACTGGAGCTTCAGGGTATTATTTTACACCAACAAGCTCCAGAAAGAGGGGAACAGACTCCCTAACACACTTCAGTGCCTGGGCTGAGAGCAGCTGGGTCTTCCTCTGCAGATCCACAAGTTACTCAGTACTCAGTACTTTTTTGAGCTGCTACTTTTGTTCTTGTGCTGTAAAGGTACTTTCACATCAATTATCAATCAATTCGTATCAATCAAATCAAATGTATCAATTCGTGTATCAATATAGATCACCTCTGTTTCTATTGTTATGAAAGTTTGCACTTCAGCACTCACTCAAATCACTTTAATTGTCCTGCTAACGTTACCAGACTAACACAATCTTGCCTTTATAACCCCCCCAAATCCACACACCGTGTAGGTAGTAGATTACACCTACCACTGGTTAAATCATAAGTTATATACTCTTGTTTAAATCTGCATACCTGCGTCTGGGTAGAGGTTTTCGCCACGGACTGGTAGTAGGCAAAAGCTGACATGCTTCTTTCCATGTTGCCATTAAGCACCAGCAGGAGCAGAGAAGGCGGGCGTTGCCAGATACCGCTACCGAAATCCCCATGGGGGGTTATTTCCTTCTCCATTCAGCAAATTTGCAGTACGTTAACAGGCAGGCATGGCAATCAGACTTGGTTACTGAAGCCAGGGCCCTTTCTAAACTTTCAGTGCCTTCAGTAACAAAAAAGCCCATAATAGAATAATAATAGAAAAAAATACAATAATAGAAAATAATAGAAAAAATAATAGAAAAACACATAATAGAAAAATACATTAATAGTATTTAATGTATGTACATAATTAATGTATTATTATATTATATTTTTTATAAATAAATAATGAATGGGATTCAAATAATTGCAATAAATCGCATTGTTTTGTGTAGTTAGTCGTGATTCATCTCATGTGTCTAATTTGCAGTGCAGTGTCTTACAAAATAATGGAAACAGTAGGTTAAATACTTCTACTGTCGCTGCACAGTTCATCAGGCCCCTCAACCCCATTCATCATACTCCATTTTCCTTCCCAGTGCTGGGCTGAGAGGACCCCAGTCCTAATAATATCTGATCAGCAACTGTTCTATGGTGGTCCCTTTCCACTGGATAGAAAGATGGGCTATAGTCTGTGAGGATGCCTCTGTGGTGGGTGATTCTGATATAGTGGCAAAGGAGCATGAATATAATGGTGGTGTTTTGCCCATTCGTTTATTAACTACAATCTGAAATTGCACTACTAGCCCTAAATGATGATAATAACACTCTATATAACACAATCAAAACTTCTTCTTCCACGTCTCTTTCGAGCACAGCAATCCAAACCGTGGATTCAGAAACTAAACCTGGCAACCCAGGCCGAGTCGCTCTGCGTGACTACTGAGCCTTAGCCGCACTGCTACTGCCGCCTGCTGCTGTGGAGCCCGAAATGATGTATTTCTGCCCTAAAATGTTCACATTTGACATTTATATAAATTCCAGCGTGTATAATAACAAGATACCATCTTTTCTTTTAAAAAAATATTTTGTAAAAAAAACAACAAAAAAAAACACGTTAACATGTATTAGCATTACGAACGAGGAGACGAGCTGGCGCATGCGCAGCAGGTGGCGCTAGTGCTCCGCCGTGCAACGCTCAAGCCATGCAAACAGTGCACAATCCCAGCATGCACCACCACTAGCAGTGTTTGCAGAGCTGGATCTAACAATGCGCTGCTGATTCGGGCAGCTTTTTTTTGGTGGAGTCGGAGGGGGCACATTTACGCTGCGAGTCCAAGCCAAATGAGGAGGAATGACTAGGGTATGGGGATCGTGTGTGCCAGTCAGTCGTGCCTCATGGCGTCTGCATCATCGCTGATCTGCAGTTTGTGTTGAGCTCGGATCCGCTGCTGCAGAGCTACACGCACGGCTCTGAAGCACACCGGGTAAGAAACGCAGTTAACAGATCTTCCATTGCTAGCTGGGTTAGCTGGCTGGGCTAGTGGTGCTGCTGGCGGCGGTGCTGCTGCTGCTGCTGCTGCCTGATGGGCTGATGATTGGGTGTTATTGTGCTGCGTGAAACATGGATAGGTAGTAAGGGGTTCTCTTTTTGTGGGTTTCCGAAAACCTTCCTGGCCTTAAACGGAAGGTGGGGATGTGTGTTAGGACGTAGGTGATGATCGTGTGTAAACGCAAGTTATCAACGAAGCTGAAGTTGGCCGCTCTTGTGAATTTTTCCGTTCCACCTTAAATGGTGCGGCAGTTACATTGGGACGCCTGAGGCGCCCCAATGTAACTGCCGCACCATTTAAGGTGGAACGGAAAAATTCGAAAGAGCGGCCAACTTCAACCGTTTATCACACAATTTTCACGCATTTAATGCTTTTATGGCTAAAAACAGAACATACGACTAACAAATAAATAAACTCCTACACATTTAACACCACAGTCCAAATAAAACCTAAGCTGGTATCCATTAAAAAGCGGTACTGGCTGGGTTTGACGTTGCGTTAACGTGCGCAGTGACAAGAACACACACACACCCCGATAAACCCCACAAACTACAACGTCCAGAATCGCTTAATGAGAAGGTGTACACTTTCCTCATATATATATATATATATATATATATATATATATATATATATATATATATATATATATATATCTCGAGGAATTAACGAGAATCCGGATTTGTGGACGAGACGCATGATTTCATGTGGAATTCGAATTATTATGGAGGTGTGAACACGGAAGCGGTTTATTTCTGTGTCTCTTTTTTTTTTTAACAATTATGGGAATTTTATTAAGACTTTTTTTGTATATATGTGTATCATTATAGTCTGAATTTGAGTGTATTGTAAGTTAATAATGTGTTTATGCAAAACATAAACCTCATGCACATAAACTGTTTTTTCTTTTGTTGAATGTTGGAATTTTTAAAAGTTAAGCATTTCAACTAAGCATTTTGCTCAATTTGAGTATTTTAAATGTGTGCCTTTTATTTATTATTGTATTATTTGAGCGTTCAAAATTCACATTTACGGCATTTAGCAGACGCTCTTATCCAGAGCCACTTACAAAGTGCTTTGCTATTTACCCAAGAAAACCTCAGCTAGTTAGAATAGACTAATAATTCAAAGATACCTCTAAGCTTTAGACATTACTAAACACACTACAATAAGGTGACCATAGTACTCTATTCGTCCAAGTATTCTCTGAAGAGGTGGGTCTTCAGTCTGCGTTTGAAGACAGCGAGCGACTCGGCCGTTCGGACACCCAGGGGAAGGTCATTCCACCACTTTGGTGCCAGGACAGAAAAAAGCCTGGATGCTCGTCTTCCGCGGATTTTGAGGGATGGTGAGCCGAGCCGTACTTGAAGCTCGAAGGGCTCTAGGTGCAGATCGGCTTTTGACCATTGCATCAAGTTTAGAATTGTGACATAAAATGGTCATCCTTTGAGTTTGCTGAATTTGTTAATTGCTAATGTTAATTGGTTTTCAAATGTTTCTCTAATATTGTTTGGCCTTGGTTTACACACAGACAGTAATCGCTCTAGCTAGCTAGCTAAGGGATTGGCCCAGGCGTCCTGATGGAGTCCGTCCCAGTGATCCACGCGGTTATAAATACTAGTGTTAGTCAGATGTAGCGTTTTCTGATAACTGAGCTTCCTGTTGTTAAATCTGACTGTTAGTAAATGAAAAGTTGACCATTTCTAAAGACCTATTTTGAGTTGTGTTGGAAATTTGTGCATCCCAAGGTGCTTAAAGTTGAGTTTCATTCAGAAGCTGTGTGTTTAAATGAGCGGCGAGCGAGCTGAGTGAAAGTTTTAGTGAATTACCAGCAGAATTCGACAGCTCCCAGATGCTCTCTTTCCCCTCAAGGCGCATCCAGATCACTGCGCTTTAGCTGTCGGTTCGACACACCTTGTTTACCACAGCTGAAATGTGTTGGCACATGTCAGCTGGGTGGGAAATGTGACACGAATTTGGACACAGATCTGGAGAACCTGGCATCTTGCAAGGTTCCTCTCGATGGAGATTTGGTGTTTGTATGGGATGTTGTCTATTGTAAGAAGTGAGAAGGTACCAGTGATCTGTGGTAGCTGTAGTGATTCTGTGTACTGCAACTACAGGAGTCATTGATCACCGGGGAGTGGGGGGGGGTATGCATCTGCTACAGCACACCGGACGCATTTGTTAATATCAGTGGGAAGGAAATTTTAATATTGCGGCAGGCGAAGAATTGTGCAGTATCTATCTGAACGGAAGCTGGACATCTGCACACATACAAACCACTGAGAAATGCTCTCCTGCAGGCAGCTGTGCTCAAGGATGAATGTGAGATAAATGGTGGTCCTTGTGGTGCTGGCACAGGGCTGAGCGGTGGTGACGTGTGTGTGAGATCTTTTCAGGCTCAAACTTGAGCTTTGAATATTCAAAGCTGCTTAGGCCACTTTTTGTCTTTGCTAATTGCCCCCATCCCCCGTTCTGTTCCTTCTGCTTCCCAAACACATGCTCATCATATGTGGGGGCATCAAAGTGAAACTGGGCTTGTCTTTGCATTGCTGAGCAATTGTTTGGGCGGTGGGGTTATGTTAGTTAATCCCTGGTCTTCTTACTGTGTTTTGGGATTTCCACCAGTTTCTTTTTTTTTTAAATGTAACTAAATGAAATGGTTAGGAAATGTCAGTTTTTACTCTCCCCACTATTTTTCCTTGATCATACCTTACATACAAACCCCCTGGTTTCTGTCCCCTCCACTGTAACGCCCTACAATGTAGTTATTTTACGATAGACCCCACTTTGAATGGCCGTCTACTTCTCAACCACTGTATTACGCAGAGATTCAGTGCAAGTTTCCTATAATGCATAAAAGTGACAGTGCCTGTGAAGATTTGTAGGGGGTGGAAGCTGTATTTCATATTCATTCCTGCTGTTCTGTGTGTTCGTGCCCCACCAGCTGCGTCCCTCGTTCTGCGAGGCCGGACTGTTTCTTCTACAGCATTTGAATGCACTTTTCCCCTCGGGGGAAGCAAATCATGCTGCTGTCCCACAATCTGCTGGCTCTGAGCTGAGCGGGCATGCAGCGGGCTGGCAGCTGCTGGCAGCGGGTGAGGAATTGACGAGCTTGGCCAGGGCTGGGAAAGGGCCTTTAGGAGCCAGCCTGGATTTGGGCTGATAACACATGGTGGATTTGACTCATTTGGATGGCCGCTTTTGGACGAGCATGTGAATGCCATAGCATTCCACAGCGATCTTGCTTATCCAGAGTCTGTCAGACGCTGCCAAACGCGGGATGGAAAGTTCAGCGGTGATGAGGTCGAGCCAGACAGAGTGATGGGCGTGGGTGAAACTGATCATGGTTATTAAAATATATTTAAATTGATTGAAATTGTATTGTAATGTATCGTAATTCTTTGGTGTCGAGACAGAGGTCACTCATTGGAGGATGGGTTAAATGTGGAGGTCAAATTCCATGTGTGTCCAGGGTGGTTGTGGTTGCTGCCTCAGGTGAAACCTGTTCGCAAGAGACATTAAGCTGAGGTGAAGTGGCTTCAGCTCAGCTGCCACAGGTTAAGTGGGTTCAGTGGGGGAGCCAAGCTGCCTCGGGTGTAGTGGCTTCTGGGAAGAAGCTAAATTCCTTGATGAATCCAGTTCATAAGAAGCTAAAAACGCTGTAGCTTTTTTTCTGCCTTAAAAGAACAGCTATTAAATCAATGTGACGCCCAATGACTGCAATAGGCAAAATAGCGTCTCTATCATTGCTACTCTGGGCTTGACTTGCTGCTAACTGCACTATGTGGCCTAAATTTGGGGAAGTCGGCACTCCGCAACCTGCACTTGTGTCTTTTACTTTTAGTGGCTGTTCAGTGTCTCTCAGCCTGTCCAGAAATGCATTTAAGCGTCTCGTTCTTGTGGGATGTCTCAGAACATGAATTCCACTTCAAGAAATGCTGCTTGAAAGCACATTAGCTTTTAAAGTCAAAACATTGGGTATTTAAATCTTGGCTCTTCTCTAAAGAAAAAATATCAGATAAATATTTAAAGAGAAGGAGATGTTAGTCCTTTAAATGAAGAGATTGGACTAAATATAAGCTGGAAATGGGTGATTTATAGCTTCCCACCATGAACATACCCATCATTTACCTGAACTTTCCCTCGAGGTGATGACCAGCAGTGCTTTCTCGCACAAAGCATGTGACGTGACGCAACGCAACTGAACTCCCAGCCATGGGTGGCTGTGGCATCGCTAAGGATTGAACTCCCAATCTCCTGATGACCATGAGCTCTTTTACGTAGTAGTTAAAAGCAGCGGGCTTCAAAGCGAACTAGGGCTCTGAACAGCCATTAAATTGAAGCCCAGCCTGACCTAATCAGGCCCGACTGGTGCTGAAACCAGATTTGAAACCAGGACCCGACCCAAACCTGCTACTGAGTGCAGCTATAGAACGTAATGTGAGGAAAAGATGGGGCACAGCAGAGAATATGTGTAATTCTTCAAATAAAACCAGATTGACCTAAAGTAGGCCCAAGACCTGGCCAGTCAGTTGGGTTTGGTCAGGGAGAAGACCTGTAGTGTGAGTGTGCTCCCTGGTAATGTCCACCTGGCAGTTGTGTGAACAGTATGAAGTATGTGGGCAATATGACTCATCGTTATTGTGATAAATGTTGTTATTGTGATAAATAATGGATATTATTAGTAGTTAAAGAACCTGGACCAGCTGCGTGTGCATAATTAGTCCTGACTACTTGGCTGTAGTGCAGCACAGTTTAAATGAAGTCGTTGTTCTGCGACTTTTTTTAACGTTTTTAAAGTTGTAGAGTTTTTAAAGTCTAGAAGGGTTAGTGTATGTTGTCTGTGTTGAAATATCGCAGTACATAGGCCTTTTGAGTATTGTGATACATTTTTGCCATCTCGTCCACCCCTAGTGAGCATCATGCTAATTGGTGAGGTGTAAGCCTTAATTATCTGAGTTTGGGTATTGTGTGAATTGGGATGTTAAAGGGTTGCTACTGTAAAATGGTTCAAACTTAGATCTTTAAAGCTGGACTAGTGGAGATGTAAGTCGGATGTAAGTGGCTCCTGGTAGCTCAGAACAGCATATTTTCCAAATGTTAGCAGCTCTGTCTGCCAGCATACCAATACTCTGTGGAAAAACAGTTTAATCACTTCCATAAAGATGAGAAGACGAAACCGGCTCTTGTTCCAGACTGATAAACCAAAACTTGTCTGATTTCTCAGTTCCTCTTCTTCATGTTCCTTTCGATCAGAGGAACTGTGTGGTTGTTTTCTCTAGACTGGCACGGCGCTGTGGAAACATGTGGCTTCAGTGTCGTAGCGAGTCTGTGTTCCCTTGTGAGGGTAAAAGTTCATTCAGATGACTCCAGTTAGACGAGTGTTTTAATAAGGAATCGGGCCTGTGTATGAGCTGCTGCGTCTGTTCAGGTACACAGACAAGCAGTGTGTTTTTTACGGCGTCTCCTATGGCCTCTTTTCCAGGGCAGGGGCAAGCAGTTCTGAGGACTGAGGGTGAACGTTCCAGTGGCTTGTCCACACAGACATGGTTCAGCGTGGACTGCTGTCAGCCGCTCGGTGGGAGAGTCTGATGGCGTAGGGATCCGCTCACTGGCTCCACGTTTACGTCACCTTCGTGCCGCAAGATCTAGGGCATTTGTGTCTAATAGAGAAAATGGCAGAGACCGTATCTTGGCCTGTGAGGCAGATGTGTGTCCATGGTGGTTGTGGTTGCTGCCTCAGGTGAAACCTCTTTGAAAGAGACATTAAGCTGAGGTGAAGTGGCTTCAGCTCCACTGCCACGGGTTCAGAGGACTCCGATGTAGTGGCTTCTGGGAAGAAACTAAATTCCTTGATGAATCCAGTTCATAAGAAGCTAAAAACAACACTTTGTAGCTTTCTTTTGTTTTTGTTTTTTTGACGTTAAAGGAACAGCTTCCAAATGATTGTGACGCTGCTCTGACTGCAACAGGCAAAATAGCATCTCTATCATTGCTACTCTGGGCTTGACGTGCTGCTAACTGCACTATGTGGTCTCATTGAGCTGGTTTCCAAAAGACTTGGTTAATTCAACATTTTTTGGTACACTACATCTATAAAATGGCCTTCTCGGCGTGGTTTGAGAGGAGGGTGATTTTATGCAGGCAGACTAAACAATGCTATTAGATGAATTGCAGCTTCAGTGAGTTAGCTGCCATTAGCGAGCTATATTAGTCTAGTAGTTGGAGTGCAAGACTATGCAATGAAACTCTCACAGAATTATTACTAGCTGTGCACTTTCTGATGCTGATGGAAAAGAGGCCTATGGTTTGTAGTCTGACTGATATATTGGTTAACTTTGTGTGTGTGTATGTATGTGTGTGTATATATATATATATATATATATATATATATATATATATATATATATATATATATATATATATATATATATATATATATATGTGTGTGTGTGTGTGTGTATGTATGTATGTATGTGTGTATATATAAATATATATATATATATATATTAAATATAATAATAGATACATTTATTTATAATATTTTTTGCTATAATAACGTTTTTTTGCTATATAAGTGTCACAAAGATCAGTACTTTATCAATTGCACATTACTTTCAGTGCGTTCAGTACTTTTTCAAATAAGAGCACCAGGTTAGCGTTGTTTTTTTGTCCGCACTTTTGAAGGTCTAGTATAGATAAAGATGTTGCCGTTTTCTCAAGTATTTAAGTTTTTAATATTTTTGACAGTGTCCTTTGGTGTGATTCATTGGATGCAACGCTTCATATCGCTCTCAATCAACATTCCTGTATCTTGGTAAACTTGGGGGATAGCTGTGGTTAGAGCTGGCCAATATGAATATTTTATCATATTGTGATATTTGTTATTGTTACAATATGCTTTTCTGAGTGTATCGTGAATGTTGATAAATTACAAAGTTGTGTACAAAGAGTACAAAGAGTGTAATCGGTCACAAGTAAAAATCACAGTTCTCAGAGAGTATTTGGACAGCACTTTTTAAAATGAATAAATAAATAGATTATGCTGTTGCTGCATTTTGTCTATGTGAAGAAATATTGTGATAAATCTTGTATGCCATAAAACATTTCTTTAAATATTGGGAATTTTCCCATGTCGCCCAGCTCTACCTGTGGAACTACTGCTGATATAATGGTAATTACTGACTTACTGTTTTGTGCAGTGGGGTGGCATGCTTTGTAAGGGCACCCTTGGTATAAATATGACAGTAAGAAGAGGATGGAACTGGAGGAAAAAATGTTTTGATCCAAAAATATCTCATAAGTAGAGCTGGGCAAGATGACAATCTTTTATCGTGTCGTGATGCACAGTATGCTTTTAGGTTAGTGCTTCAGGAAAACTGATCAGCTGTATGTTTTATTACAGACAGTGTAATTGGACGGGTTTAATTGGATGAAGAGCAGCAGATGATGAATAGAAATCACTGTATTCCGTACAGGAGAGTATCTGAACAGTAGTTTTGAAGAATCTGACGCTATTGATGTATTTAGTCTGTGATTTCTGTATGTAGTCTGTGATGTCTTTAAATCTCCTGATACAGGATTTATACCGTATCGCCCAGCTCTACTCACAACTTGTGAAAAATGCCTGAAACAGTGTCTCAGACATAAGGTTGTGTAACATTTTGGTGTTGTCATTTTTAGGTACAGTAAACTTTTTGGATGGTTCTTTACTGAATACAGCACTTCCTAATCAGACGTGTTAAACTACATGTTGTGTTACTGTGTAAACCCAGTGCTGTTACCTCATTACTGCGAGTGAAAATGACGAAAGGCTGCGGTCACTTTGATTAATTCTACCCATTGTTAAATGCGTCTGGAGCGGCTGGAGTATTTGCTGTTAGCCCCTCTAGTGTGGAGGATCACCCACTCCAGTCCAGACTAATTGCTCACTGCATCTCTGAACTGCAGAACAAACGGCAGCCACAAACGCCTGCATTGTTATCCACACTGCGGTCCTTTCCTGTCACGGGAGGAGCTGAAAGGCGGGGTTCTCCCACCCTCTAATTCTGCACCCAACCTGCTCTTTACACCCTCTGTTCTCAGTATCTCACTACAGCCTGTAGAAGAGGGCATGCCTTCTAGTAATTAGCTTCCTAAATAGACCCCTGATGCTTCTCATCATGGACCACAATCCTAAAATATCAGCCCTCCATCTGGTGCCACTGTTTTCAGGAATTGCAGTTAAACCTCGCTACTTCTCGCAGGGGTAACCAAAACAGGCGGTGATGGTTCTCAGCTAGACACAGTTTTGTCCATGTTAATAGATTACGGTGTGTTGTTCAGTGTCCGAAGTGACAGCAGCAAGTCTGCTCCAGATTAGTTAAAGCAATTTACACAATTTTCTCCTAACCCCAAATATAACCGGTCAGTGCTGGCTTGAGCTGTGCTTTAGGTTACACGCAAACAAACATTTGCACATGACTTGTTTTCCTAGTTAAATAAGTCATGTTTGGTGTCTGAAGTTTACTACTTTGGTTTGGGACTGAGCGATGAGGCGAATGTAGCTTCCAACAAAAGCCAGTTATCATTTTCTACATTATTATTACGCTTCAGAAAGTTTGCTGGAGATTTCGAATTGGTGAATTGGTAAGGTGGTGTTTGGGTGACCGAGATTTGAAGCCCATGCGTGAAATTTAACTGCAGAGCTGCAGAAGTGTATAGGTGGGCTTGTATCTGCATTTCATAAATCATCAATTTTCATTTTGCTGCGCTGCGTTTATTCTCTGTAATGCTAATCCATGAGAACTAACCCCCGTTTTCTTCATTCCATATGGCATTGAATGTCAAAATCAGCAGATATATGCAGTAAAAGACCAAAATGACACACTTTTGGTTTATATATATATATATATATATATATATATATATATATATATATATATATATATATATATATATATATATATATATATAAAAAATAATAAAAGATGCCAACGCCGCACTCAGTAATCATGGTCTTGACCAAACATCTGGATTCAAAGCCATACTAAAGATCGGGATATAACTAGCTTAATAGTTTACCAGCCTCTCTTAACCGACCAGGTTTCTGCCCCTCTCTTAAGTTAATGTTCTGGACTATGGTAACCAACACTAACCGACACCGCTTACCTGACTAGCTAAGTTATGTGGCTAGTTATGTAACCTATGGCTAGGTCTATGTAAAACGCTGGGGTTTAAAGTATAACGACTCAAGACTGTTCTGAAGCGGTTCTGGAGTTGATCTGCGTTCCAGCTCTGTTTTGGTTCTGCAGAATTTCGTTTTAAAGGAGGAGGCAAGTGTTTTAAGGTTCGTGATATGTCAGTTCCTCTCGTGTAACTCTCGTTATTCGCCTGTGCCAAGATAAATACAGATTTCCATACCAAGGCACCATGGCAAAGTAGCAGCAGCCATCTTGGAAGTCTGAATTCTGCCCACACTCGTATCTAACATGGCATGCAGTTTGCTTGATGGGAATTGGTGCACATAAGCGCCCGTTCCTGGTGGTCTACGCTAGCCCCGTAGCTCCATTACAAAACGAATGGCGCGATCCTCAGATATTAAACCTGTCTTGAGTGATAAAACTGGATTTGAGGTAATTGGGGAACTGAGGGTTGTTTTTGCTGAACTATCGCTTTAAGGGTTTAGTTGGGCAGTTACTCAGCACTCATCTCTTTTCTAAAGCTCTAAAGTCCTCAGAGGAGGGAAATACATTTCCAAATGGAACAGCTCATCCTTTAAGCTCCTTCTGATGCAAGTCCATTAGAATGTCAAGTGAAGTCAGAGAAGAAACAGCAGATGGATGTACGAACAACAGCAAAGCTTCTTCTTGCTGTCTCTTTACCTCATAGAGAAAGACCCTGGGGGCCCTTTGAACTCAAAAGAGAGGGAGAGAGCGAGCGAGAGAGAGGCACATATAACAGCTGCTCCCCAGCCCAGCCCTCTGCAGCTCTCTACAGCTGCCCCGCTCCACTCCTGCACTTGCCTCTCTATGGCAGGAATGGAGGTAATTAAAAATACAGTGTGTGTGTCTCCGTCTCAGTGTTTATCTCCGTGTCGGGGAGATGTCGAGACGTTCGGCAGCACTGCATGAAATATGCATTCAGTGTGAATAAGAGCAGTTGCGGTCAGGCTTTGCTGCACTGCTCAGCCAGGGTTAAACCCTGTCTCTCCCACAGCTGCTTAAACACCGGCTGATGGTCAGGTAGCGTCCAGTCTGATCTTCACGGGAGCTCCAGTGCCAGAGCTGGAAGCCACGGCCTGTTGTACTTTAACAGCCTCTCTGTCCAGGATCCGAGTGGTCCAGTGGACTTAGGCACTGCCGCTCTGATCCGAGGAGCGCTGGTTTGAATCCCTGGTCATCATGCTGCTTGCCTTCAGCAGCCGGAGTCTGAGAGAGCACAGTCGGCTTTGCTCTCTAAGGGGTGGCTTGATGGCACTTCCTCCTCACATCACTCCCTGCCGCCTGTTAGCCTTTGCTTTGGAGCTGGGGAGCCAGGGAGCCGGGTTTCCTCCAAGCACGCACGGTTACCTAGTAATGCTGCATTAGGGACAGCTTGAATAGAGGAGGAGACTGGCTTCACACATTGGTGAAGATGTGCAGGTCTTCACCCTCCAAGTGTTGGGGTCATTGCTAGTGATGGGAGGAGTTCACATAAACTGGGATTGGGGGGAAATGGGGGGGGGGTTATTATTTTACAAAAAAATGTTAAAAACTGCACAAGACTTACGGTTTTAATAAAGGATTAAAAGAACAGTCATCAAAGTTTTATGTTTTAGCAGGGCTGAATATCTGGCATGCTTGCTAAAAGAAAATCTATGTGACTGCATGTGCTGGTGGCTTGCTGTTGAAGGAATGTGAGGCTGAGTGGTTGGTATGTGAGGCTAGTTGTTTCAGAAAAGGTCTGAAGTATGGAAGTATATTGGAGGTAAAGGTGCATCCTAACAAACCTCTTGCATACACCTTGCATTTATCTTTCAACAACATAGAACACAGCAGATCGCTCTGAACGGGTAAGTTGCTACAGGTGGCCGTTCTCCAGTTATCCAGGCAGCTTTAATGCAGGCAGTAGGTGTGTTCTGTATGGATCTGCTAGGCTCATCAGAAAACAAGAAAGAATGACCACACATCTGCCTTGTGATTGATATAGGCCAGGCCAATCTTTCATTTTGGAGTTATTAGCTGTTGGTTTTGTTATCTTAAATGAAAGTCAACAAAATCAAATGTTCATATTAAATGGCTAAATTTTTGCCTATTCCATTACGTTTTTGTGCACATTTTTTAAAATATGGGCAAAACAAATGGGCACACAAACGTCATGGAATAGGCAAAATCAGGACTGTACCCGACTCAGATTTGGTCAACATTTCATCAGGGTTGAATTAAGCATTACTTTACTAACTTTGTAAAACAGTCTATAACAAATAAACTGAATAAATAAATAATAATAAATAAACTGAATTGCTGTTTGTTTCACTAAAATTGTGCCAAAAACCAAAAAAACAAAAGTGTGCTGGACCGTGAAACAGTGTTGTCTGGGCTCAGGACTTTTATTCTAAAATGTAAAGACTGACACCAAAAAGGATTGTGTGTGTGGATTTTGGCGGTTTTCCAAGCTAGATTTCTTGCTGATAGTTGCTGGCAGGTCAAGGGCACCATGCTGGTTAGATAGGGTAAGTCAGGCTGTTTGCTGTGATTGCTGTGTTACTGAGTTATGAGTTATGAAGCATAGAATCACCGGCATTGCTGGAATTGGGTCCATTGAATTGATTGTTCCTGTGAATCAGCCTACTTATCCGATACTCAATCCAGGTAATGTTGTTTGCATCAGGACCAATATCTAATCCTAGTATCTGATCTGTGGCTCCCTAGCATGAGTCCTAGCTTCATTCCTCAGTGTAGTATGTTTTTCTCTCAGTAGTTTGTGCGTTTGGAGAAGCTGGACTTGCTTCTTGTGGTTATGATTCCATTTTTATCTCCCTCTCTCTCTCTCTCACGCGCTAACCCCCTCGCTCGTTCAGAGAGCAGCGGCCTGCTCCCAGCACAGTCCGTACCAGGTGGTGTTCCGCTCTCCCCCTGACCCTGCGCTCGTCACCTTTCACATGGCTGCCAGTTCACAGCTTGGGCCTGCTGCTCCTCGTCTTCCTGCTGCGGAAAGGCTTTTACACCATCTCAGCTAAACTCATATCCTCTTTGTGCCCACTGTGCTGCGAGCTGATTCCAAAAGTGACCTAAAGTGCTGTTTGAGTTTGTGAGCTAAATGGCCAGAAAGACACCCGTGCAGAACCAAAGAAGAAACCGACTGCGTTGGGGTTGACGGGCATGTGTTGTTAACAGTTATTACTAGGGCTGGGTGATAAAGTAAAAACGGTATATCACGATGTATATGAAGATGTTTTTGCAATACACAATATTATCACAATAATTTGACATGGACAAAATGCAGCAGTAGTGGCAGATTTTAAAAACTGCTGAAAAAACGGTCCGAACACTCTCCTGTACTTGCAGTGCAGGGATTTTTATGCTATATGGGCTGCACTGAAGCGAGCCGTTGATTAGTGTAATTTTAAGCGCTGGCGGTATCCATGAAATACTCATAAAAGCATGTAGTGTCACAGTAATGAAATTGATCACAATATGATCAAATGGTCATGTTGCCCGGCCCTAGTTATTACTTTTATTAATTTAAATGTTGAATTACAGGCTTATTTTAGTATCAAAAACTGTTTGCAAACATCATTTTACAAATAAAACCTTTTAATTATTTTTAATGTAATGATCTATATTCCATAACTGTTGGCAGATAGATGCCTTTTTTCCACAGGTGCTCAAAGTTTGAGTGTATGACTAACTGGGCTCGTCTAGGGCTAAGCAATTAATCAGACCTTAATCAAAACAGACTTTCAGAACCTTTCCTCCATGTAATTTTGCGCAAGTTTGGTTATTTAAATAATTTTTATATACTTTTTTTCTGATTGCACATAGAAACATACTACTGTGTTTGTAGTCATGTGCCTCGCACACAGTAGTATATGTGTGAGCCTTGTCCAATGTACGATGTGAAAGCAACATGGAGGAAAACAAAGCAACTCATGCAGCTTTATACACAGTCATAATACAATATTATGAGCACCTACCTAATATTGGGGAAAAAACGCCCTTGGCTCAGATGGCCCTAGCCAGACGCCGTGGCATGGGCTGCATTAGGTGATGGAAGGTGTTCATCATAGAGGTTAACTTCTCCACAGTGACTCATCGAGTGCTCTGTTCCACTCGCCAGCTCTGTCGTTCCCCTCTGCTATCAGTGGCCCGTGGGTCACCACTGTTATGCCTTTGGAAGGCACGCAGTGTACGGGAAGTCCGTTCTCAGTACACTTTCACTAGAGTGGCTCCTAGGGTTGCAGTATTCTGGGAATTTTCAAAGTTGGGAAATTTACCATGGGATTTAACGGGTAATTATGGGAACTAATGGGAATAAATGGGAATATTCAAAGCTAAAGATGAGAAGCTAGCATGTAATCAGTAAAAAAAAATGAACTGAATAATCTTACTAACACTCAACTCTCCTGAAAGCATACATTTGGACCAAAGGACTACCTAGTCAGGTAATATTTTTAACGAAGTTCATATTTTTATTCACAGTAATAGTATTGAAACATTTAAACAACTATTAATTCAATAGCCCTTCAGTGTGTAATGTGCCATGTGTCTGGGATTGAGGAGCAGCTTTGATATTCAACTGTTTTGGTATCTAATTATTTTAGCCAAGCTAATTATTTTATGCTTCAGTATATTTCTTACCAACTACATGTACATTTCTCACCTTTAGCTTTGAATGTTCCCATTTTATTCCCATTAATTCCCATGGTAAATTTATTTGTATTATGCCTTCATGTCTGCTGTTGACAAAAAGATACATTGATGATACTGTATGATATAGTTCCTTTAAATTATCCAATATTTACTATTAAATACAAAAAAATTTCCATGGGAAGTTTACATTTTGGAGTATTTCCAAAGTTCCTGAGTTAACGTTCCCATGGAAAGATACCAGTAATTTGCTGGAAAATGATCAGGAATTTTCCACCCCTTTGCCACCCTAGTGGCTCTAGAACATCCCACAAAGCTAGCAGTTTCCGAGATGCTACTGCTCTTCGCCCACGGACGCAGTCTTATCAAAATATTATGACGACCCCTGGTTTGGAATTAACCCTGGTCAGGATGTGTCGGATGCCATGTGACCGGGTTTGCTGCACATATAAATACTTCAGTAAGTTGTAGTGGAGTGCAAACCATTGTCAATGGCAAACGCAATTTAGCGGTCCTAATGTCCTTAACGTCCTAAATAGCATGATCAAAAGGTACAAGGTGAGGGTGGTAGCGTCTCGGAAATCTCTAGCTTTGTGGGATGTTAGACGTGCCGCAGTGAAGAATGAATTTTTGCCCATTATTTTTTTTTTTGAGTTGTAATCTTGAAACATACTGTGCTTAAAATTCATATGTATTCAAACATTTGACAGACAAACAAGGGCAAGCACCTTTGACAGTTTTTCATAACCTAGCCCATGTCACTTAGCAGAGACCACATGAACTGCTTGTGTCTAATGAGCACATGCACTATAATGATGTGTTTTCATTTCTGACATGTTCGAAATGCATGCCCTGTTGTGACTGTCATTTCGTGTCTGGGACACCATGTCAGAATGTCTGTCTGGCTAAGTCTGATGTTTGCTCACTTCTAGATAACCCTCCATCTTTATGTAGGTCATCTAGGTCAACCAATACAGTTTTCACATTCACTCTAAAGAGCAGAAACCACCTGATCTGATAAGTTGACTGTGCGTCTTTTCTCTCCAATTTACAAACAGCCACAGTGTCGTGGATCCATAGAACAGATTTGGCCATGTGTGTATGTGCTTCGTGTTGTTGGGGGTGGCCAACATGGCATGGATATTATTATAGTGGCCACCCCAGTAGTGGTAGCTTGTGTGCATGGGATTTCGGTTTCCTTTCTCAGGCTTTTTATAAAAGCTAGTTTGCCTTTTACACTGATCAGCCATAACATTAGTACTATCTGCCTACACAACAGATCTGAGCACTCAAGGCCTGGACTTCACCAGACCTCTGAAGGCATCCTGTGGTAGTCCTAAGTCGTGAGGTGGGACCTCCATGGAGCACATTTTTGAGCCTTAGTCCATGGTTAACAGCTTGTCCTTTCTTGGACCTCTTTTGGAAGGTACTGATCACTGCATACCAGGAAAAGACCCCATAAGACCTCTCTGATGTTTGGGAGATGTTCTGACCCAGTCGTCTATCCATCACAGTTCGGCTCTTGTCAAAGTGGCTCAGATTCTTATGCTGGCCCATTTGTCCTGCATATAACTCCCCACCTTCAAGAACTGACCTGTCGGAGGTACTAATGTTATGGCTGATTGGTGTATCGTGAAACACAGACATTCACAAATGTGAATTGTTGTTTCAGTAGCCACTTCTCCAGCTTTCCAACCATGTAACATGAGGAATAAGGGATTGCTTAATGCAGTACATTAATTAACTCCAAGTTTCTGAAGGAAGCTGCTTTTCATTGCTCTCCTCTGAAGAGATCATGATTACTGGAGACTTAAGTGCCCCCCAGATTGAACACCTTGGATGTCAAGGGCTGTAGAAGCTTCATTAACTAACTCCTGTGTGCTGGGAGTTTGAACTGAAGGGCTTTTGAGGAGAAATTCGAAGACCCCTGCTCTGGCGTAATTAATCTAATGATGCAGCCTTGCCAACCAGCTGTTTCAAAGCTAAGATCTAGTCAACAATCCAGTGCTCTGATTCTGAAAGTGAGCTGAACGCTACTCTAATTTGTGTTCTTCCTATAGGCAAATAAAAGCTCATCTATTGTGGATATACAGAGGTGTGCGTATATATAGGGCAGCGTTCATAAGCCGGCCATAATAGTTCATAATACCAGCCGACATAAACCTATATATGCAAACCTTTATATGCATTGAGGCTTATTCCAGTTTTTAACATCATTTATGTCCAGGAAGTCTTATGAGGGCTGACGCATATTGAAAGAAAGCCTTTGTAAATGTTTATGTAGGTCTTTGCCTGTGAAAGGCTTATGTAGGTGCCATGTTTGTTTGTTTGTTTGTTTGTTTTTTAGGCACATTGTGAGGTTTCCTCTTCAGAACGTGCTGAATGGGGCCATGTTTAAAATATTTAGTTACTTGTTTATGTAACTTTTTAAAAGGGTTTAAAACTGTTGGTTGGTTGAATTTTACAATGCAAATGAAGCCAAACAGTTGGCCTATTCTTCTGTGTTCAGACTACGAAACATTGGGTGTTCAGACGATGACTGGTGTTTCTTTTTGCTGTAATATTGAACATTGTGACTCTATACTTGCCATTACTGCTTTAGTTAACCATTCCTTGACTTTGACCCCAGTTCATATTCCGTTTACACTACGGCTGGGTGATATGGTAAAAATACTATATCACGATACATGTTATTTATTACAGTACATGTAATCACAGACTAAAAACACCAGTAGCGACATTCTTATTAACTGTTCAGATGCTCTCCTGTGCTGAGTACAGTAATTTATATTCCACATCTGCTGAACTTCTGATTATCATCTAATTGACCAGTCTAATTACACTGTTGGTGTTTAATAAACACTGATCAACTGCAGGTTTAAATACTAACAGTATCCTAGATATGCTTAGAAGAGCATATTATCATGATAAATTCACGATACGATAAAATCTCATCATATCGCCCAGCTCTAGTTTACACTGTAAAGTGACTGTGACTAGAATTGAATGTGAGTGTGAGGTACGTGTGGATGAAAGTCATGTTTTACAGTACTTAGACATTTTCCTGATGAACAATATTTATTGATGCTAGGCTAAATTTCCTAACAAACACTGAACCTAATCCATTACCAGTCGCATCATGGTGAATACATGTTAAAATTGTAATTTATTTACTTCAAAAAGCTGCATAAACAAATTATCAAAGATTGTGTAAAAACAGAGGACTAAGGCGCTGGTGGCAGTTCGAAGAAGAGGTGTGTTGTGTGTTGGTCCCCCCCCCCCCATCACTAGTGTCGGGGGCAATCTAAATTGGGGAGAAAACCTGGTAAAAAAAAAACAAACAAAGTATTAATAAAAGTGTGGTTGTCCCGATCCAGTTATTTCATCCCCTGAGGGAGTAGATTAGTAGTGACATTTCTTTCAATCCAGTCTTAAAGACCTTCCTGACCATTCAAAAAAAAAAAAAAACTGTGTGGTGATACACACACTGCACTCTGCACTGCTATCTGTTGTTGGTCTACTGGTATACAATAGTTTATAGTGGGTGAATGTGCTGTGGTTAGGGTTTCTATAGCTCATGTGTATTTATTAGCATTAGCCTCCACTCTGTTCTGATGGGCTCTTCAGTGCTGGTTAAAAAACCGGAGAGGTTTGTATATTATGGTCTGGTTTCATGTTCCACTGTAAAATAGCTCCACACTTCAGACTCTACACTTTTTTTATTTACCTTCGGAGAACGTCCGCACTGCTGCCGGCTGGGCAATAATGTCTGTTAATGGTGCCTTGAGGACACCAGATGGTGCTCTGACCACCATGGTTAGAACAGCATCTCGGAACTGGATTGTGATTAAAATAGCCGATAAATATGCCCGACTCTGTCCTGATCTTGAGCGACTGGATCAGATCGGGACATCCCTAGTAAAAAGGCTTCAATTACACCACGCCAAGTTTAAATAACATTTAGGCTAAAACTGGAGCAGTTTCTCAGAATGGATGCCTCACCATTGGTTTTGTCATACAGGACTCTTAACCTCATTCAGTTTTGTTGCTTAACGTTAAATCTGTTGCTTATCGTTCATCTTGTATTGTGATTAGATTGCTGCTACTTTTTAAATTTCTCTGCTTTTCCTCTTTTCCTTTGTCTACCCTTCCTACCCTAGATTTATTATTATTATTATTATTATTATTATTTTATTTATTCAGTAATTGCTCATTGGGTGTAACTGGGACCTGGACTTCTCAATTTCGTTCCACCCCATGTACCTCATGTAATGTGAATGACAATAATGCCTCCCTGAATCCTTAAAAGTACCATAAGAGTATCAAAGGTAAACAGCATTCGAACGCGTTTCTGGTCACTCATGATTATTTTATGAGCCCAAAGCGGTCACTTCCAGCCGCTCCTGTAGCTAAATTTCACTGTCAGTGAGACTAAGTGTTTATATTGTGTGAGCTGAGACAGCTCATGCTCGTCGCGTTTGTGTGTGCTCTGGACGCTCTGTGTGGTATGAGTAATGGGGTCCATGAGGCTGCATGGCTCTCTCCCATGCCGTCCAGCAGGGGAGCAGGTGCATCCGCCATGTCACAAGCTGCTCCATTAGAGAGAAATTCATCTGCTCGTCGCGAGCCGATAAGTCTCTTTTGGATTTTGCGAAAGCATACATGGATCAAATCGGTGAGCCATGCTGAATATCAGGACATAATTCCTTTTTCTTCCCCCCGCCTAAATTTAAGTTAAATCCAAGCGGGTCGCCGCAGCTTAAAAAGCAAACATGCTCAAGCTTCTTGAAAAAGCAGTTTGTCTGTCTGAACTCCAGGCTGTGGCGTTGGTGTTCATCCATATTTGGACAAACTGTAATGCCAGGATAAGTGTGCAAAGATAGTCTAGACAGGTGGCATCAGTAGTGCTGGGAAAAAATAATGACGCTCAGAAGAGGAAGAAAATGTAGGCGATGGGTGATGCAAATGCAAGGCAACCAAAAATATGCTTGTGCATGAGGTCTAATAAGTAGCCTGTGCTCTTTTAATTTACAGCAGCAATGACTTTTAATGACTTGTCTAACAGCCGTTACATTGTGTCTTTCTCTTTCTTTTTTTCTAGATTGGCTGCTGGATTGAAGGCATGCTAGATGGCCCTTAGTCCTTCATTTCGCATTTGACCAGAGGGCAGACCATAGCCGCTCCTTCTGGGATCATATTGAGCAGAAGAACGGCTCTGACAAACATAATGACATTCGAGAAAATGCACATGAGCTATGTCCTCAGCTGGGATTTCGGCAAGGGCCACTCTGTTCTTGCCACTGTCAAAGGCCCCCTTTATGCTCTTGGATAGTCCCAGAGTAGACTTACGCAACACAGAGCTAAACCGCATTATGTTTGGACCATATGCTCTTGAAAATGAAGTTTCCTTTTATTTGACACCAAAGTGAAGGTCTTGTCTTTTTTTTTTTTCTTCTTTTCTTTTAATAAAGATTCAATGTGCAAACGTTGCATAAAGCTAGAAATGATCCGTTTTCTGTTGACCTGTGCATCCGCAGTGCAGGCGAGGTTGCATTATGGCTGCTGAATCTCTCCGGAAACTCAATTTACCCATTCGGTGTGGTGGAGAGTGACCTTTGGACGATGCAGCGAAACGGAGGCGTCGTGGGGAATGGCAGCCAGTCGTGGGTGCTTCGACGGGTTCGGCTGACCTGGCTCAGCTTCATGCTCTTCTTCATCTTGGTCTTCTTCCCCCTCATTGCTCACTACTACCTCACCACAATTGATGAGGTGGGGCCAGACAAACGAATCTTTGGCCCACGGCCTGGTGGAGAACTGTGCGAAGCAAAGCATGTACAAGACCTCTGTCGGATACGGGAATCTGTGAGCGAAGAGCTGCTCCAGCTGGAAGCCAAGCGGCAGGAACTCAATGGGGAGATAGCCCGTCTTAACCTGCGCATCGAGGCCTGTAAACGTAGTATTGACAGTGCCAAACAGGACTTGCTGCAACTCAAAAATGTCATCAGCCAGACCGAGCACTCTTATAAGGAACTCATGGCCCAAAACCAGCCAAAACTGTCATTGCCAGTTAGATTATTACCAGACAAAGATGATCCAGGACTCCCTCCACCAAGGTTCGTACAGTCCTGCCGCTTGCACACTTGTTTCGATTACGCCCGGTGTCCACTTACGTCCGGGTTCCCCGTCTATGTATACGATACGGGGTCATATCCTTGGGGTGAGAATATCGACCCATTGGTCAAACAAGCCTTCGCATCAGCTGTTAAGAGCAGTGTCTATGTTACAGATAATCCAAGTATTGCATGTCTCTATGTGGTGCTTGTAGGAGAGATACAAGACTCCTCACCCTCTCCCCCTCCTTCTCCATCAGACCTAGAAAAGCAGCTAAAGGCTTTGCCATACTGGAGGTCGGATGGCCATAATCACCTCCTTATCCACCTGTCAAGAAAGTCCTTAACTCAGAACTTCTTGTACAATGTAAGCACAGGCAGAGCAGCCGTAGCACAGTCCACCTTCCTGGAGCGACAGTACCGAGAAGGTTTTGACCTGGTGGTGTCTCCCTTGGTCCACGCTCTCTCTGAGCCCAACTTTCTGGAGGTGCCTCCTCAAGTCCCAGTGAAGAGGAAGTACCTCTTCACCTTTCAGGGAGAAAAAGTGGAGTCCCTGAGAAGCAGTTTGTTGGAGGCGCCTCCGCAGTCCTTCGAGGAAGAAATGGAGGGAGACCCACCGGCTGATTATGACGATCGCATTATCGGCACCCTCAAAGCTGTGCAAGACAGTCACCTAGACCAGGTGCTCGTGGAGTTCACCTGCAAAAACCGACCAAAGCCCAGCCTGCCAACTGAGTGGGCTTTGTGTGGGGAAAAGGAAGACCGTTTAGAGGTACTTAAAGCATCCACGTTTGCCTTGGTGATTTCTCCAGGTGACGGGCAAGTTGTGGCATCAGCAGGGTGCAACATGCGCCTGTTTGAAGCCTTAGAAGTTGGGGCAATCCCTGTGGTGCTTGGCGACCACTCAAAGTTGCCATATCACCAGCTCATACGGTGGAGCGAGGCAGCTATTATGGTACCCAAACCTCGGATAACGGAGTTGCACTTTCTTCTAAGGAGCCTCTCTGACAATGACTTGCTGGCCATGCGACGGCAGGGTCGATTCCTTTGGGAAACATACTTTTCCACTTCAGAGAGTATCTTTAACACCATTCTAGCTAGCGTCCGAACTAGCATTCAAATACCAGCAGCGCCCATAAAGGAGGAACCTGCCCAGGAGATTCCCCACAAAGCTGGGAAGATGGCAGGAACAGATGCAAATATGGCCGACAACGGTGACCTGGATCTTGGTCCAGTAGAGACGGAGCCCCCTTATGCTTCACCCAGGTACCTGCGGAATTTCACGTACACTGTATCGGACGTCTACCGAACCTGGAACAGGGCTCCTGGACCTTTCCATTTGTTCCCCCACACTCCTTTGGACCCCGTTCTTCCCTCCGAGGCAAAGTTCCTTGGCTCAGGAACCGGATTCCGCCCCATTGGAGGAGGATCTGGAGGCTCTGGAAAGGAGTTTCAGGCGGCACTTGGAGGAAACGTTCCACGGGAACAGTTCACGGTGGTCATGCTGACATACGAGCGAGAGGAGGTGCTCATGAACTCACTGGAGAGACTGAATGGCCTTCCATATCTCAACAAGGTGGTGGTTGTCTGGAATTCCCCCAAACCACCCTCAGATGACCTCCTCTGGCCAGACATTGGGTTGCCCATTGTGGTGAGTTCTTTGTTTTTGTTTTATTTAAAACCAGTGAAATTATTGCATATCCTGTCATTATTCTAAAGGTGTGGGAATGGGTGACATACTGACCTTCTGTAGCATATTTTATCTCTCTTCTCTCTCCCCACTTGAAGCAAAATGTTCAGCGGTGTAAGCCAAGCCAAATTGCGCAAGCAAAATTACTCTTGCTGCTTTTACAGGAACTAGATAAGCAGTAAGAGCTTGGAAAGGTTGTGCTTTGAAACGGAAACCTAAATGGAATTCTGAACCCTGCTAAAATCCTTGCTGTCTGACTGCAATGAATCTTTTAAACTGTTTTGGCATTTTATTTGCTCCTGCCCTTTGTTTGCTTAAGTAGCTGTGAACATGGATGGCAAACAGAGAAAGCGTTTAACCTTAGATGATATTCTCCTGGAGTAGTGGTGGAATTCAGAGTATTCAATATTAAATGTGTTGCTTAAAGGATCCATATTCTATATTAAGGGTCCACTTCTGACATCCACATTTGTATGGCTTTGTGTAAGGATGTGCAAAGGGGGCAGTCGTTAGCCAATGGCATCGCATTTTTTACATATCTGTCAATGTTGAGACAGACAAAATGTAATCCAGAAACCTCCCTGAACATCAGCTTCAGTGTGAATGGGTGGGGATGAACTACTGTTGATTGGTCAGATGCATGTAAATATAATGAGTTCAAAAAAAAAAAAGCTAACACCATTAACACACATCCACCTAATCACCCTACAGGAGTTTAGCTCCGCCCATTCATGCTGAAGTTATACGGAGGGTTTAGTTCAATAAGGCATGGTACAGGGTAGAGCATGCATCACGTATCGGTCTTGGGGGAACAGTCTGATTAGTTGCATTCTATAAAGAGCAGTCTGTTAGTCCTTAGAGGAAAAATATTGAATACAGGTCCTTTGAAGATGTGTCTTTAATGCCAGTCTTTGCCCTGGTAAGAGCTGACCAGTATGGCATTGTGACCCAGCAGATGTCCCTATGCTTGCAGGTGGTGCGAACAGAGAAGAACAGCTTGAACAATCGTTTCCTTCCCTGGGACGCAGTGGAGACTGAAGCCATCTTGTCCATCGATGACGACGCCCACCTTCGACATGATGAGATTATGTTTGGGTTCAGGTGAGTTGTGTGAGGGTTTTTGGGTTGTTTGTCTGTTTGTTTGTTTTTTCTCATCCCAAATGGCCTTTTTATTATTATTTTAATGATTTATGCTTTAGTCTATACCGCAGCATGAATAATTAATTTTTGCTTTAGGAAGGCTTGGGATGATGCACAGCTCTGTCTCTGTGCTAAGCACAAATATTTAACACACTGGGAGCTGTACTGTGATTTATTTTGGCATGTGGGTGTGGATTTTCTCTCCTTTGTGTCGCTGGAACACAAGAAGAACAAGCCATAAAAGAAACACCTAATGGCATTAGAGGGAAAGCACTGTCATGTTTTGTTTCATTAAGTCTGTTGACTACAGTACAGGACTGTAAAATGAACTGGAGCTTCATGTTTCAGAATAATTCTTTTTTTTTTGGTCAGTTTTTCTATGTGCTGTAGCTGCTCTTTTACCTGTCTGATACCCAGCGACAGAAGTCCTCTTGTAGTGTGGTGCATAAAGATTCCCCCCAAAAAACTATTGGTAGAGCCAGGATCACACTGAACATGCTCTCTACCAGTTTACACTAAGAGGCGAGTAAGGTGACCTGATTTAGAGATGCATTCTCTGAGTGCCATTATCATGAAAAACTAGGCCTGCTGTGAAGTCGACTAGCTGTGATGTGATTATCCATGATTTTATATCCAGTAGGGGGTTGTAATATATTACTTATGTGCAGCTATGAAGACACATCATCTGTTCCTTCACACCAGGCGAAATCACTTTGTCTTGATGTGGAATAAAAGCTACAAATATCTTTATTATCTGTTTATTGCTTTAATAGTCTTCATGTAGACTAACTTTGACTAACGGGTCAAATTGTTGCAAAAAGTCCAATAGCTTTTCGTTGTGGAACATAACATAACAAAACAGCTGTTTGTTGTTCTAGACGCATGTGCATTAGAAAGAACACAACATGTGTTGCACTGCAGCTTGTACTGTTTCTGCATAGAAAGCACTAAGGATGGTTCGTACCTAGTGCGGATGCGGACACAGCACGTTGCACATGCTCTAGCATCAGAGTGTCCGCATTGCTTGAAGTTCATACCTCGTGCGCGACTGACCCTGGCGTCCGCATACTTTTGTAAAAGTTGGTTGACAGACGAAGAATGATCACGGCGCATATGCGTCACCACACGGACTGGCTGTGTTGTTCAGGTTTTCGAGCTGTATGCGCCCTCCGCGGCTGTTCCATCTGCAGTTATGTCACTTTGGCTATGCACCCTATGGTGCGTCCCACGGTACGTGTGGCAAAAATAGACCCAGCGTATATTTTTGTGCTAGATGTACATTAGTCACCACTGCATCGCCACGTGGCACACGCAGCAGGTGTGAAAAGCTACATTGATTAGAAGCATATTGTCATCATTTTCTGCATCTGTTGTGAAATGGGGTACTACCATAATGAACAAATACTGGAAATTAGTATTCCAAAGCTTTGGGCCCGTCCTGGCGTTTTGAAATGGTTCCACTTTTAGACGTGATTACGCAATCATTGATTTCTTGCAGCATTCATTTGTTTTGGATCCAGTGAATGAGGTAATAAAGTCAGGAAATGTACCATGTAAAGAGAAGTTCAGTAAAACAGGCTTCTCTCTGTTAAGACTGGGTGAATTCTTTTTTGCACAGCAGTCTCGAGCACACCCTCATGTCCAGACTTGCGCACGGTGGCTACGCGTCAACGTGGTCATTTGACATTCATTTTACAAAGCACCCTTGGAATGTCTTCACCTATGTTTAGCAGCATCTCATAGACATGACTTCAGTGGCGAGTGTGTGACCTGCTTGGCTGTAGAGTGTTTTGTTGTAGATGTGATTGTGAGAGAGAGGCTGTTATGTAGCTGTGCGGTGCTGTGTTGGGTCAGTTGGAATGTTAATCATCTGATCCGCTGGGTATCTCTCGCCTGCTGTCGCTCTCTTGCTCTTGTTTTATATATATATATATATATATATATATATATATATATATATATATATATATATATATATATATATATATATTTATTTATTTATTTAAATATATTGACTTTTCAAATCTGCTATTGGCTCCGGTCACGCTGCCATTTTTTAACTTTTTTTTTTATGGAAGGTTGTAGTTGATCTGCTGCAGATTATTCAGATACAGTAACACAGTAGTGGACTAAAATACAAAGGAACGTACTTTTACAGACACTGGTGCTGTGTGGGCAAAGGTTTATCGTGATGCTAGCACACTGGAAACCCATGGGACTATGTGGGATGTTAAAGCAAAACACTGGCACCATCCTAACAAACCTCAGATTCTGTATCAACCTCCCTAGCAACATCTTTCAGCAACCGTCAGATATGGCATAGCAACCGGTTAGTAGTAGTCTTGCTATCTCCTTTGAGAACTCAGAAGCTCAAAGCCTTGGTGTAGTCATGGATGATCAGTTAACGTTCTCAAGTCCTGTTGCAAATCTGACTCGATGATGCTGATTATTTCCTGTACAACATCCGGAGAATTTGACCCTTCCTCTCTAGAGAGGCCGTCCAGGTGCTAATTCAGTCTCTCGTCACTTCAATACTTGACTACTGCAACTCTCTTCTGGCTGGTCTCCCTCTGCGCACCATCAGACCCCTGCAACTCATCCAGAATGCAGCAGCACGGGTCGTCTTCAATGTTCCTAAATTCAGCCATGTCTCTCCACTGCTGCGTTCTCTTCACTGGCTTCCTGTAGCTGCTTTCCGCATCAGATTCACAACCCTGACACTGGCCTACAAAGCCAAGACTGGACCAGTCCCTCCGTACTTGATGGCAATAGTCAAAAGCCGATCCGCACCAAGAGCCATTCAATCGTTCATCCTGCAAGACCCACGGAAGACGGAAGCGTCCAGGCTTTTTTCTGTCCTGGCACTGACGTGGTGGAACGAGCTTCCCCTGGGTGTCTGAACAGCAGAGTTTCTCGCTTCAAACGCAGACCGAAGACCCTCCTCTTCCACGAATACTTGGGCGACGAGTAGTGTAGAATATTATGGTCTCCATGTTGACTTTTGTGTTTAGTGGTATCTGTGCTAAGCTTAATTGTAGTAGAGCTCTAGCAACAATCGAACAAACTAGCAGCGTCATAGCAACTGCCAAGGACAGCATAGCAACAGCATAGCAACCACTTGGAACAGCATAGCAGTGTCAACTCCTTTTTAGTTTATTATTCTTATTGGCTTCATATTTTTCATGTGGTTTCATTTTTAACTCAATTGTTTTAACACAAATGAATTGTTCATTGTTTAACACAAATGAAGATCACCTTCAATGTTTTGTGTAAATCAAGGTTGATTGGTGTATGGGTGCCAAACTGGGTTTTTTTTAATTGTTACTCAAATTTAGTTGCTCCAATCAAAACACACACACACTATTTAAAAAGTGAAAACAACTGGGTAATAAATGACTAAAATAAGGCCTTAATGGCCTGACATGAATTACTATGCAATTTATACAGCTATTGTACACTGTTTGTTTACATGCTCTTTATAATGACTCTTTTTCTGTGCAGTTGTTCATTGTTCTGACCGTACCCCATTATATACTCTCAAGTGTATGTAGACACTATTTATCACAATAGTGATAAAATACTATCAACTTTTCCACCCACAGAAAGCCTTACTTTACCTAGTATTAAGATGTGCTATTTGTTTGTTTGTTTATTTAGAACTGCTTAATTAGATTAGTAACTGTTATTATTCACTAACTTTTATACATTATTGTATGGTATGTACAGTGTTGTTTTGGATGGACCACTTGGTCATATATGTATTTTTCAAATCTGCAGGTGTTATGCTGTATCTGCTTCTGGTTACTTTAGCAATTCTACTGCAAACTTTTCAAGCTTTTCTTCAGTGCTCACACGTACTCTGATTTCAAGCATAGTACTTGTAGTATTCTTTATCAGTTCCCCTGGTTCAATATTTTATCTCAAGCACTGTACAAACTTCTCCTTCAGAATGTACACAGACCCTCGCTCAGTCCTGTTTAGCTGCTCAGTTGCAGTCCTGATAGTGTTGAAAAACCACTAGACGTTTGTTACGTATGGTCTTTTTATGGAAGGTCAGTTTATGGTGTCTTGTTGCCCAGTTGCTGATGTGTTTTTAGACCTAATGTGAGTTAAGAAGAAAAAAACTGTTCCTGTTCTACAATGCTTTAAGAAAATTGTGTAAATGCAGTAAGTATAAAAGCGATTGGGTGGACCAGCGACCCCTCACAATATGAGGCTGGTGGAATGGGCTGGTAGTTTGAGAGCCTCTGGTGTAAACTTTCTTTTTCTCACTCTCTCAGGGTGTGGCGTGAGGCCAGGGACCGTATTGTGGGTTTTCCAGGGAGGTTTCATGCCTGGGACATAAACCACCAGTCCTGGCTGTACAACTCGAACTACTCCTGCGAACTGTCCATGGTGCTGACGGGTGCCGCCTTTTTCCACAAGGTAAAGGCTTCAGGGTTCTCTTCAGCAGCTCAGCCAATGGCACTACAGTATTGGTTATATCAACACAGTTCCTTTGTTGTGCCACAGTCTAGCTGAACACTGTATGATTAATGTCCGCTAGGAGTCGACATGTGCCTATTATGACATTTTGCCAGTTTGTGTGGAGCAGAAGTGAGTTTTTCCCTGCTGTCACCTTAACGGGGTGTTAAGGTGACAGAGTTAAGAGTTAAAGAGTTAAAATATCATTACAATATCAATACATGTAGTAGAAAGGCTAATTAGGAATGTGCTGAAGTGTTTTCATTTTAGAAAGAATCAGCTGGAGCATTTAATTATAAAGTAGGCAAAGAAACGAATGCGGATGTCTTAGCTTTTACACACATGGACAAAATTGTCGGTACCCCTCGGTTAATGAAAGAAAACCCCACAATGGTCACAGAAATAACTTGAATCTGACAAAATAATAATAAATAAAAATTCTATGAAAATGAACAAATGAAAATCCGACATTGATTTTGAACCACACTTCAACAGAATTATTCTAAAAAAATAAACTCATGAAAATAATGTGACCAAAGGGAAATGTTAAATTAAGGTCCACTAATTAGCATCACAGGTGTCTACAATCTTGTAGTCAGTCAGTGGGCCTATATATAGGGCTACGGGTAGTCACTGTGCTGTTTGGTGACATGGTGTGGAGGAAGCGAAGGAAGGAGTTGTCTCAGGAGATTAGAAAGAAAATTATAGACAAGCATGTTAAAGGTAAAGGTTATAAGACCATCTCCAAGCAGCTTGATGTTCCTGTGACTACAGTTGCACATATTATTCAGAAATTTAAGATTCATGGAACTGTAGCCAACCTTCCTGGACATGGCCACAGGAGGAAAATTGATGACAAATCAAAGAGACGGATGAAACGAATGGTAACAAAAGAGGCCAGAAAAACTTCTAAAGAGATTAAAGGTGAACTTCAAGCTGAAGGAACATCAGTGTCAGATCGCACCATCCGTCATTGTTTGAGCCAAAGTGGACTTCATGGGAGACGACCAAGGAGGACACCATTGTTGAAAACAAATCATGAAAAAGCCAGACTGGAATTTGCCAAACTACATGTTGACAAGCCCGAAAGCTTCTGGGAGAATGTCCTATGGACAGATGAACTTTTTGCCAAGGCACAACAGATGGAAAAATGAAGCATATCAAGAAAAGAACACTGTCCCTACTGTGAAACATGGAGGAGGCTCTGTTATGTTCTGGGGCTGCTTTGCTGCATCTGGCACAGGGTCTGTGCAGGGTACAATGAAGTCTCAAGACTATCAAGGGATTCTAGAGAGAAATGTTATGCCCAGTGTCAGAAAGCTTGGTCATGGCCGCAGGTCATGGGTCGTGCAACAGGATAATAACCCAAAACACACAGCTGAAAACACCCAAAAATGAGGAAAACATTGGACTATTCTGCAGTGGCCATCTATGAGCCCTGACCTAAATCCTATTGAGCATCTTTGGAAGGAGCTGAAACATGCTGTCTGGAAAAGGCACCCTTCAAACCTGAGACAACTGGAGCAGTTTGCTCATGAAAAGTGGGCCAAAATACCTGCTGAGAGGTGTAGAAGTCTCATTGACAGTTACAGGAATCGTTTGATTGCAGTGATTGCCTCAAAAGGTCGTGCAACAAAATATTAAGTTAAGGGTGCCATCATTTCTATGCAGGCCTGTTTCAGGACATTCATTGGCTAGTTTTCATAGCATTTCTATTTATTATTACTTTTGTCAGATTCAAGTTATTTCTGTGACCATTGTGGGTTTTTCTTTCATTAACGGAGGGGTACCAACAATTGTGTCCACGTGTATACTGCAAAAATAATTGCACCTTTATAATATACAAATAATAATGAGTGAGGTCCTGTGCCTGAGTGACATTTGGTGGGAGAAGCAGACCTGTTTGAAATGGTTGGAATGGAAAAGATATGACAGCAGTGTGTAAAACATGGTAGACTGAAGGATTACTTCACTTGACTACTGCAACTCCCTTCTGGCTGGTCTCCCTTTGCACACCATCAGGCCCCTGCAACTAAGAATGCAGCGGCACAGGTCATCCTTAATGTTTCTAAGTTCAGCCATGTAACTCGTCTGATGCGTTCATTTCACTGGCTTCCTGTAGCTGCGGCCTATATCAAATTCTACTACCGCGAAGCAAACCTGCGTTCTCCCTATGGTTGAGCAAATGCTGAGCTGCCTGTGTCACTAAAGTCCCTTTATGAGTGTGGAAAATAATGTGTGTGTGTTTGTGCACAGTACTACGCCTACCTGTATTCCTACGTAATGCCCCAGGCCATCCGGGACATGGTGGACGAGTACATCAACTGTGAGGACATCGCCATGAACTTCCTGGTGTCGCATATCACCCGCAAGCCCCCCATCAAGGTCAGCATGTTACAAGTGATGTGTGTGTCTGTGTGTGTGTTTACTATATGTATTTATATCTAATTATTTCGTTTATATGTATTAGGGTCCAGGAAGTCCATCTGTTTTCCATAAATAGACTGTCTAGACTGTTTTTTTGTTGTTGTTGTTGTTGTTGTTTGGGGGGGGGGGTTAACACATTATACAAAAGCTGGACATCGCTGTAAATAGGGAAGAATCCATTTTCCAAGATGTCCGATCTTCAATTGAGGATTTGTTCTGCCATTTGTTTACGAAGGGCAAACTGCAGTGAGTCAGAGACTCGCAATGTGGCTGGTAGAGAGCCCGGTTTCTCTCGCATTTTCCAATCATAACTGATTTTGAAAGGGGATTATACAGCTGGATTTTGGTAAGCTTTGGAAAGGCTTTGATGTTATATTCTCAGAGGCACGTTGTATTCTGTAAAGCATTTAATGAAATTTGCTATACTGTGCGGGATCTTATTAGTCAGAAGAATTCATCTGTGTAGTGCAAGCACCCCACCCTTGGAGCTCTATTATTGAATTACTCTTAATCTTTCTTTCTCTCTCTCTCTCACACTGTCTCACTTTCTCCCCCACCCTCCAGCCTACACCCTTTTCTCTGAAACTTTGGCAGAGGATTAGAGGAATCGATGGCATTCACAATATTATCATTGCAAATAAGACAACTGGTGGAATAAAAGGGGAAATCTTTCAGCTCATAGTAACACGATGATGTAATCTGTGAATCAATAAGAAAACAAGGGACTTCAAACCCAAACGTACTGTTTATTTGTTTGTATTTAAAAAATTTAACAGGAGAGATTGTTAAAAGCTCAATCAGCATGCTGGAACACTAGTATGATCACTATAGCAGCGTTACCATTGGTGTGATGCTGTTGGACATGCACTGTCTGAGATTTCTGTCTGTTTTTAATGCAAACACAATGTAAACGCCCACCCCCCATCCCCCCAAATGTCGTCCATATCTCCTAGAAGCAAATGTATGTTTTAAACCTGAGGTTTTAGAAATTCCCTTGTGTCCTCTCTGAACAGGTGACGTCTCGCTGGACCTTTCGCTGTCCCGGCTGCCCACAGGCCCTCTCGCACGACGACTCGCACTTCCACGAGCGCCACAAGTGCATCAACTTCTTTGTGAAGGTGTACGGGTACATGCCGCTGCTCTACACACAGTTCCGGGTGGACTCGGTGCTGTTTAAGACACGACTTCCGCACGACAAGACAAAGTGCTTCAAGTTCATATAGCAGCGCCGGGTGGGACGAAGCACAGAAATGGACTGGGGATGAAAGCGTACACTGGGCAGCTCTGTGGGCAGCTCATAGCCAGCAGGATCTTTCATCATTATGGACTAGAGAATTTCTTTTTGTTTTCTTTCTTTCACCTGAAACTTGACAGGCTTCAAGCTGAGGGAGAACTGATGAACTATTACAGAGAAAAAGCCTTTTATTTGATTTGAATTGTGTGTATGTGTGTGTGCGGGTATGTGTGGGTGTGTGTGTGTATGTATGCGTGAACCATCAGCAACCACTACTGGTCTCATTTGCACCACTTTCTGACAGTCTCTGAAGAAAAGAACAAATCTGAATGAGAAATGCACAGTTTTATTTCAAGGACACTTTCTAGCGGATCTCAAACCCAACATTTGAGCTTTAGAACTGACAGACTGGCCGGACATGCGGTCAAAGGAAAAAAAAATAATTAAAAAGACTCCGGGCAGATGGTCATCTCTCCTCTGAGAGCTTTCCCAGAGAGTTGTGGGAGAACTTGTTGGGGGGCAAAGGCGTTCTTGTCATTGCACTCTTTTATTTTGAACTCATTTTGCATTTATATTATATTATTATATTATATATATATATATATATATATATTCTCTTGTATATGAAAAGCACTGATGGTCACAGAAATTTTATTTGTTTGTGTTTTATGTGCAAGAGTGGGAGAGGGGGAATGTGAGGGTGGACTTTAGAAATGTGGGTTTTGAAATTAGGGCTGCACGATACTGATAAAATACCAGACTTATAATACATGTTGCGATCCAGATAGGTCTTGCTATAGTTAATCAATACCAGGACAAACAAATTTTATTTTGACCACATTCTTTGAATACAGGTTTTTAAAATTTCTATGTAATTCAGTGGTTGAAATGGACATAGTTATTTAGAGTGGGGGTTGGAGTCAGCTGTTCACTGTGGAGAAATATCCTCTAACACTTTTACAGTAGCATGCTGTGGACTAAAGCAGTTGTACAATCTGTTCCATCCATGGTGAAGGGGTACGAATATACAGTACCAGTTGAAGGTTTGGACACACCTGGTTAAATGTGTGCTGATGATCATCTTAACATTTGCTCCAAATGCCAGGAGGACCATATATTTGTTTTCCAAAAAGAAGACCTTGGGGACACACAGATAAACCACTGAAGTTAGGATGTCAGAGCTGGGACCGGTTCAAGTAGGCCTAAGTTGTAGGACTGTGGCAGTGTATGTGTGTGACACCATACAGCTACAGTGGACGTTAGTGGACATTTGCTAATTTGGTAAGACCAAACAATGGCCTTCATAGCCTCTATGACCAAATCGCCCCCTTTCAGTTCAACCTACAACTGGAAACTTAAGGCCCACTTGAAACCCCAGCTCTGACACTTTAAATACGGTGGACAAGAAAGGTGGTAAAATGTCCTTTTTTTTTCTTGAAAACAAAAATATGGTCGCTCCAGCATCTTTGGATTAGTCTTTAGATTGTGATGGTAGCACAACCATGGGAGTGCTCAGAACTATGGTACAGCACTGTCTTGGCCATTGGAGCTTTTAGATGCATTCAACTCTTCAGACATCTGCTTCCGTTCACCACCACTGTGAACAATTCTGACCCCGCATTCCTAGACGCTTGTGTGGGAACCTCAGACGTGTGTTCATCTTAACTGTGTAAGCGTGCAGAAGTTTAGAAAATTGAAAAGCCCCCCATGAGGAGTGTTCTTATTAAGACCCCTGTAAGAACACCCCTGGAACTGGGATTAATCAGGATGCTCCAAACAACGTACGGTAGTATTTGCACATTGCAGTCTTCGGTGCTTGCAGTATTTCAGACATATCGGTAATGATTAACACGTGATCTGCTGTGCAGCCCTAATTTAAACCTCCATGATTCTGAGATTTATTCGACTAGAGGGGCAAAAAGAATCATTTCCCAAAGCCCTCCCAGCCAAGCAATCGTCCTTATACAGCAGAGCGGGTGATAATGTCTTTCTGACCGCTTTCTCTGCTCCGTAATGATGATCATTAGGCTGGGAAAGGATCCTGTGTGTGTGTGTGTGTGTGTGTGTGTGTGTGTGTGTGTGTGTGTGTGTGTGTGTGTGTGTGTGTGTGTGTACTGAGACGCACAGGCCTTAACAGCGGCCATACACTCGAGTGAAATGGATCTGTGACCTGTTCATACAGCTTTAGAAGACTGCGGCAAATGGTCACGGTCAGGAGCAGTTCAGTCCATAGTGCTGCTAATGCTGCTCATAATGAAGGACATTGAGTAAATAGGAAATACTAGGAAGGTTTAAAACCTGTATCCGCTTCAGACCTGTGCTTACATTTGACCCAGACGTCAGGCTGGTGTTTGATGATGTGTTGATTATGCACTACTGTTCAAAGGTTTTAAGAATCACTCCATTATTTTTCGTCTTTTATGTTTATTGATAACTTATACAGTGTATATGAAAATATTATAAATGACAGAGATTTTGCTTAATATTTTGAATGTTTTAGGAACAGAAACCGTAAGATGACCAGTATAATGTCATTAATCTGTTTAGAATCCATTTCTGTAGGTTTTGTGCCTTGAGATTTGATCACCACTTTTGTAAATGTCTATTAGTACTTCTGAATCAGATCTTTTTTATTATTTCGTTTTTAATTCAATTTCCTAATGATTATGTAGAACCTTTAGCATCATTTTATACATCTATGTTGTTTTGGAACGTTCATTAAGATTGAATACAGTGAGTGCAAACCTTTGAACAGTAGTGTATTACAGGGAAGCAGATGGTTTAGGAGATGCTGGGCTACAGTACAATATACAATATCTGCATTTCATTCCTTTGACTGTGTTTCTGACCCTCTGCATTTTGTTACATTTCTCTAAAAGGCTAATCTGGGCGAGCTCAGTCCCAGTTTCACAATTGTATCACAACTGTATGTTTATGTATGTCAAATATCAGCCCACGATTCCCATATGGGTGCATCTCTACAACACACTACTATGACCTTTATAAAATGCTATGGTTCTGATTGGTGACCTTGTTTCCATTCATTGTTAGCAACATTAGCACACATTTCTTTAACTGTAACATGAACGTAAATGTTGATGTTGAGTGTGTGTGTGTGTGTGTGTGTGTGTGTGTGTGTGTGTGTGTGTGTGTGGAGTCGTTCATTCTCAAGTTTGAAGTCAAGATTAGAAAAGGTTTTTAAAAAGGAGTATAAAAAGAGGCTCTGCAGCCAGTGTGTCCTTTCAGAGGGTCTGAAATTAAAAAAGATAGACTGAACCGAGGCTTCCTCCTGATCTAAACCGCACGGTCGTCTGTCTGATCTCGTTTTTATTTCATGTGCTTTGGTCAGATGTGGAATGTGGGGTGAAAAAATAAAAGGCCTCTGTTGTCCAGTTTATTAGCACAATTCATACTGAATCTAAAACCCTGCATATCACACATCTGTAGAAGCTTTCAGACACAATCTGAAAACAGTACTTTTATTATTATTTTTTAAATTAATATAAAAAATAAAACTTTAAATGGACAAAAATGCCTGCCAGCACATTAACACACATCTGCTTTACAGATGCTGACTTCCCCACCTGTCTGAACACCTCGGACATACAAAAGTTTTAGCAGTGTTCTTTGTTTTTTTTCTGGTTGTTTCAGATTGGACCAGGAGCTGCCTTTTAATGAAACCTTTTATATGCCTGATGATGGCTTAGACTGTGTATGTATACATTTGTTGGAGTTCAGGGGTTGTGCTGTGTGTTGTTTTTTCTTTTTTCTGTTTTTTTTTTTTCTGTTTTGTTTTTTTTTTTGGTTGTTTTTCCTTCATTGCCACTAGTGCATGGAGTTTGGACGCTGAAGCAGAAGCACAGGAATCTGACTGACAGACTGTATCATTAGTGTGATCCTCCTAAACACTAATAAAGCAGCCCGTGCCATTGTCTCTGTAACTGCGTCTGCTTTGTGGAAATCTGTTCAATTAGTGAAACTAATGAATTTAACACGCTAAACTCCTCCCAGTGCCTGCATGTAAATCGAATTCGCGTGTGTTTGTGCGCACAAGTAAGAGAGAGCGAGAGATGTCTAAGACATCTTATTACAGGCAGGGATGTTCTCGTGTGAAGGGTTACAACTACCCCCTTTCTTTTCCCCCTGAAGCAACAGTGGCACAGCTGTTTTCCTTCATCCAGAACAGATTTAAGAAGTTGGAGTTGAGCCACAGGCATTCCTATAGGTGTTAAACACTCTCCCGCTGTAAGCTGCACAGTTCTTAAGCTTTCTTTTTTCTTTTTTGCTTCCCCTTCCACTCATTGTAAACACTGAACTCTGGATCTGATGACCTGTTTAAACAGCCTTCCATATGTGGAATTAAAGGGTTCTCTGACTTCTACTGAAAATTTCTGGATTAAAAATAATAATAATAATGATGATTATTTTGACCAAAAGCCTCAAAACCAAAATTATTTTGTGTACATCTGAATTGTTGGTGTATGCAGATATGTTGAAGGAAAAAAAAAAAAAAAAAAAAAAAAAAAAAATATATATATATATATATATATATATATATACACAAACAAGCAGCTGTTTGGAAATATGGGTAACATTATTAAATTTATATATATATAAATAAATGTGTGTATATTTATATATATAAAATGTAGGTGTGTATATATCTACATAAATATACATATATATACACATATATATATATATATATGTGTGTGTGTGTGTATATATATATCTACATAAATATACATATATATATATATAAATAAGTTAATGTTACCCATATTTCCAAACAGCTGCTTGTTTCTGTGCAGTGTATGCTCTTGCTCAACCACTAATTTTGGGTTGCTCTACTGCTACTATGTATTGTACATTTTAGTGCAATACTAACCATATTGAATCATCAATCAACTGAAACATTTCAGGTGGATTTCCCCTCTCTGTGTTCTGTTACCTCAAACTCTTGTGTTCTACCATCATCAAGCCAACAGTGAATGACTGTGCCTCCAAATGAAGCCCGCTTGATGACTGACAGGACAGTTGGGCCCATCTGCTTGTCCTTTCATCATCATGCCTTCAACACGTGTATTACACAGTACACACACTTCTTTCACTGTGTTTTACTGCAGCTGTAATCAGCCTGGCCATTCACTGTTTCCTCTTAATATCAAGGCTATTAAAAGAGTTACTCCTGCTTCTGTCTCTACTGTCTAGGTTAGTGAGGTCAAGATGTTGTATGATCACCACCCCACCTCATCCCCAACTAATCCCAAAAGTATTCCACTGCTCCACAGCTCAATGCTGGAGGGCTGTATACCCCTATAGTCCACACCTGGCATTAGACAAAGAGTCTCCTGAGAGTCTCTACAGTGACTAGACCAGCTGTGTGCATTTGCACATCTGTGTCAGTAATGTCAGCAACCTAAAGTAGCTAAATGCATTGTGTCCATAAACATTTGGACATTCAACATATGTTGTCAGATTGGTAAGGCTCTCTATCTACATTTGTTTCTGGAGCTTGTTTTTGTGCAGTGTTGAGGTGTGTTAGGTGTGTGTCATCCCAGGAGAGCTGAATCTGGATTCTGTGACATCACTGACGGGGAGAGGCACGTTTCCCAGTATCCCACAGCAACAGCCAGAGAGAGGGAGAGACTGAAAAGGCTCAGATTACAGCTCAGCCACATAGTGTACTGTAACACTCTTCACCTCTACTCTCCCAGGGCTCGTATCCAACACACATTTACTGCAAATCTATACCGCTTCACCCCACCCTCCTCCCGACCAGTGCGGACAAACCCGCAGCTACACAAACTCTGCTGGTATCCCTGCTCAGAGGGGTGTGGGGCTGCATTACTGAGGAAAGTCCCAAACCATGAACAGCTGGACTGATGTTGAGCTGCTGCTGCTGTATGTAAGTGTGCCTGGATGATTGGTGGAGCAGCTATAAACTTGATTAGTATGAAGTTTCCATTTTCTATAAGCAAACGTCTTATATACCAGCAGGACCAACATGATGCTACTGTTTACATTTACAGCGATTCAGAAACACTTACAGAATCAGCTCATAGAAATGCTTCAGTGCCTTTACCACTGCAAGAGCTGGAGTAAGACATAATGGATCACAATCACAACTACTGCTGTCAAACTGAATAAACTACACACACTGCAGATTCATACTGGATTAAACCACTCTACAATTATTACTGTCAGACTGTATACTCTACACACACTGCAGATTCATACTGGATTAAACCACTCTACAATTATTACTGTCAGACTGTATACTCTACACACACTGCAGATTCATACTGGATTAAAACCACTCTACAATTATTACTGTCAGACTGTATACTCTACACACGCTGCAGATTCATACTGGATTAAACCACTCTACAATTATTAGTCAGATTGTATACTCTACACACGCTGCAGATTCATACTGGATTAAACCACTCTACAATTATTACTGTCAGACTGTATACTCTACACACACTGCAGATTCATACTGGATTAAACCACTCTACAATTATTAGTCAGATTGTATACTCTACACACGCTGCAGATTCATACTGGATTAAACCACTCTACAATTATTACTGTCAGACTGTATACTCTACACATACTGCAGATTCATACTGGATTAAACCACTCTACAATTATTACTGTCAGACTGTATACTCTACACACACTGCAGATTCATACTGGATTAAACCACTCTACAATTATTACTGTCAGACTGTATACTCTACACACACTGCAGATTCATACTGGATTAAACCACTCTACAATTATTACTGTCAGACTGTATACTCTACACACGCTGCAGATTAATGCTGGATTAAAACCACCAACCACGTCCTTCTGGTAAAAGATTCAGACTATCAAACCCGCACAGCTACACTCACACGATGTATGCCATAAATGCACATAAAATAATTCTATGTGAAATTCATAAATTAATAACATTTGCATTGTCTTCTAGTCTCTTAGCCCCAATGCTTTTCAACAGTCTGTGTTTGTGTGTAATCTGTTTGTACGTCATACAGGCGTACATCAAGACAATTTACAAATGAAAGTGAATGTGAAATTAATGACCCACCCCTGCCAAATGCAATCCATCTCTAACAGAGCTTCTGTCTCCAACAGAACACAGCAGACTTCTTCTGAATGAATGTTTGGGTAGAGCTCTGGCATCCTTTAGTCTTTCTTTATCTACAACATCAGAGTGGTGCAGAACTGGTCTAAAAAGAAGGGTCGTCCTCAGAGATGGAATCTCAAAAGAGCAGCGTGGAGATATGCAGCTACATAGGAATGATATCTAGTCCTTTTGTAGAATATACCTCACAGAGAAGAGAAGAGAAAACAACTCCTCTGCTCCTCTGAGCTTCATCTCCAATGCCTCCTCTTCAGTGAAGCACTTGATAACAGAGGCGTGGTTAAGAAGTGAAATCTCTCTAAATGAGAGATTGCTTGCTTTATGACTGAGCTGTTTGTACGATTTGCTCTCCATGATGTCTTGCATGGCACTGAACCATTGTTGTCAACCATAAATGTGAGCAGACTGGACATTTGCCATGCCTAAAAAAGAAAAATTAGAATCAGGTGCAAAACATTAGCTGCAGATGATCAGAACATCATTAGAGGGGATTTTGGAGGACCTTGTCGTATTTAAACCTCAGACATTTCGTTTGGTGTGCTCCTGATTGTTGAAGAGAGTGGTATCACCATGTTGAACTCTCTGAGGCCTTCAGAAAGAAGGTTGTAGATGCAGAGGAGTCTGGAAAAGGGTTTAAAAAGATCCCAGAACACTTGGAAACCATCCATTCCACTGCAATTTACACAACTGCTAATGTGGCCAGGTCAGGCAGTCCTAGCAAGTTCAGCAGACTGCAAGATGTGTGAAGAAACCTCAAACCTAACCATCCTAAAATGTCCAGTCATAAGACATTCAAAACATCATATATCACTTCAGATTAGCTCAGAACAGTGAGTAGCAACACATGCGGCAGAACGTACTTTGACTTTGCTATGGGTTTAGGTTACTCTACATGTTATCTCTTTAACAGATTTGCAAAATATCTAGATAGTTGGGTACTTCTTATGCTACAGACTGCCTGTAAACTTATGGATAAATGGTAACCCTGAGACTGAACGCCAACACAGACTGATGGCTCAGTTAGTAGAAAACCCTCTAGTGTTGTTCAACCACTAAATTGCAAGCCCTCTGCACCATTCCTGCTATTTAATTAGCAGTGGGCACATTTCTACATAACAAGATTCAGCTAACTGCACCTCCACCACCAGCAATGAAATAAATCACATTTCTGATCTCTGCCACTGCCAGCAGGAATTCCTGGGATGCTCATTCCTGACCCCTGGTGTCAAAACATCCGCACAGCCACAGGGAGCTGGTGTGGAGAAGAACAAGCCATGACATTTTAATATCGACAGACAATCTAGAAAAGAAATTAGTTTATGTAATTATGTAATTAGTTTTGTTTTTTTTTGCAGACTTGTGATAATGGATAATGGATTGGATGATGGATAAAGGTGTAGCTCGTCCATTATTCTCCTTCATAACAACAAAAAACAAATCTATTAAATGTTATTTATTACAAAAACAAAACAATTGTACAAATGAGTGAGTCACAGTCCTGAGACTCTTTATTATTCCAACTCCTACTCATACAAACATTAAAGTTAAGGAAGAGAAAAAAAAAAGAAAAGAAAAAAAAAGCTTCATCCACATTGTGGGCAATTTTAAGTTTCAATACAAGGGTCAACAACAGTAAAATGCGAGACATACATGTACAGTGGGACTGCACTATATATTGCCTGCTAAGCAAATGAAACTAATTAATCACAAAAGTATTTCTGTGCTCTCTGGCCAAAATCATGTTTCCCTATGTGAAAGGAAGAGCATCAACAATTCCCAAAATATTGCAAGCAAAGTTGTCAAAACTGCGGTCACTCTTTGTTGCTCAGACAGAATCCGCTATCGTAGCTCGTCTGCTTAAGTGATACCTTAAGCAGACTGAGCAGGACGGCGCTTGTGGGAGACTTGCCAGTGAATCAACTACCAGCACAACAGCAGAGCCTCCACTATAACAAGAACCCATGAGCTGTATGAACGACAGCGTATGTATGTTATATATATATATATATAAATATAAATAATGATATAGGAGTTCACAGCTGCTCTCTCTGGACCTTGGTGATGGAAGTGTGGCCACTCTGTGGAGATCACAGGATGTTCATGTTCAGGCTGAGGTGTTGAAAATAATGTTACCAAATCACTAAATACAATAAGTCTGTTTTAATGGACTGTTTGTCTGATGACCGTTTTGTCCCATCATAAACAGTCATATAAACAAACATATGAACAACCCTCGTTTAAATGCCAGGTTATTGATATTTTAAGCCAAATGAAGTGAACAAATCAGTAACAGTAAACTGTAATTATGTATTTAAATGTGTAGAAGTTTGTGTCTGTAGAGGAAGTCTGAACAAGAGCACCCAAACTTTCGCATTCAGCTGTAGCCGCAACAGAATGCACGGCTTTAAACTGGAAAAATTAGGGGTTGAAGAACCCTGCTGGAATCCCATGTGCACTGAAACTCTCTCGGCTTTCGCTGCCCATACATTACTGACACACTGTGGTACTACTGGCTCTCTGCCACCCTCAGTCCAGCTGAAAGGTTAGCGGTCATAGTTTCTGCAAGAAGCGGAGCACCAGGTCTCGGAGGGCAGTCCTGAGAGGCTCGTTGTTGTCACACACGATGTGCGTGGCGTCCTCCTCCAGCTGGATGAGCGCGTCCTCAGCCTGCAGGTGCAGGATGTGTCCGTCCGCCGTCTCCTCCACCTTTACCTCTGTGATGCCGCTCTGAGCACAAAATAAACAAGGACCATAAATCAATCAGACAGGGTGTCGACAGCTCAGCATACAAACAGCAGCAATGGCTGAAGACGTCTCAGTAGTGGTCTGCTGCTCTACTTCTACAGCATGCAGAGCTCTGAAACGATTTAACCATCCACACTCCAGACACATGCTCCCCCAGTGCTTTTCCAAAATCAAGGGTATTAACAAGGAGTCGGTGCTGCAATAACGGCCTCTACTCTTCTGGAAAGGCTTTACACTAGATAAAGGAACACTGCTGTGAGGAGGATTTGACTGCATTCAGCCTCATGAGAGCATCTGCGAGGTCAGATACTGAAGTTGGATGATTAGTTCTAGCACCCCAAATCAATCCAAATGTACTGGTTGGAGCTCCATCACTCCAGAGAATGCAGGTCCACTGCTCCACAGCCCAGTGCACTGACTGCACTTAGGGGGAGCTGGGTTTACCAATTCAGAGGAGCTGGGGATACTTTTGTACATAATGTACAGCATGTACAAATTATTATTAAGTACTACCATGCAATATAAAGCCTGTTTGGGTCAGAGTCCGTTTTTGTTGTTGCGTCTTCTCACCACAGAAGTGCTGAGAGAAAAATTAAATATAGCCTCTCCAGGGACTGTAAGTTACAGTTCTTAGCAGCCTGGTTTATAGCCAAAAGTGTGGACAATGCACAGAAGAAATGTGTGCGTGTGTGTATATAGGGTTCATTCAGTGTATCTGCTCATGCATGCTTCTTATATGAAGGGAGGAGAGTTAAACTGTGACTCATTAGGTAATAATCATTAAATTTTAATGCAGTGAACCAACATAATGATGAAAAAACATTAACATGATACATCACTGACCCTGGATGCGGTCGATCAACTAACATGTTTTGATACCTGTTTATTTAGTTTACAACAGGAGATGTTAGACCAATTTTGCTAACACACACTGGATCAATCCCAATGTCAAACTCACCCAGAATCTTAGATTTGTTTAGGAAATAAATTATTAATAAGCTAGGAAAAAAAAAAAAAAAGATTTAGTAAAACTGGATGGATAGACCGGAATTAACCATTAGATACAATTGGAACAGTGACTCTGAACCACATTGATTTGTCTGCACCAAACAAACAAAGACTGAATTAAGCAGGTTGAGGGACGCTTCAGAAATGAGACTGACAACAATCTAGGTCCAGTGTTTGTTAGCAACATTAGCCTAGCTTCTCTCATTCTAAAGAAGCTGATCAACTGTGTATAAAAAATAACTGTCCAGGAAAGAAGGCTTTCTACTACATTTTGGAGGAGCATAGCTGTAAGGTCTGATCACCACGCCACCTCATTCCCAACTCCCCAACTCATCCCAAAAGTACTGGATGGAGCACAGTCATTCCACTGCTTTACAGCTCAGTGCTGGGGGGCCTTTATACCCCTCTAGCCCACTTCTGGCATTAGATACAGTGCTTATCTGCTCAAGAGAGTTCTATTGGCACCTTTTCTGTTGGCAATACTCCTCAACAGGGACTAGACATTAGAAATTGCATGTATGCATTTGCATATCTGTGTCAGCAATGGGTGCAAACTAAAGTAGCTGAACACATTTATTAGAAGTAGTGTCCACCATTATTTGGAGAATTAATGAGGTCAAAGTACAAAAGAAACATCATGAATAAAGTTGCCAGGCCACTCATATGCAAAACAGACCATATGTAATATGCAAATACTGCTGTCCATGGCTTTGTAGTTTGGCCTGTGTAATGGAGAACACTGATAGGAAACATATAGTGTGTTGATGCTGTGCTTCTATTATTGTTCTGTTTTTGTAAACATCTTCGTGCATAACGTATTGTGCGATGTGTGCAGCACATGAGTTAATATACCTTTAAATGTAAATAAAGGATTATTATTATTACTACCTCAATCACTGCAGTCAGGCATGTTACGATCAGTTGCGGGTACGGCTGGCATTAACTGGCACTTTTAGCACGGTTGTTGATGACCTCCGCCGTCCCAGAGGTCCTGAAATTACTTCTAATCTCCTCTATGGGACACTTACTGCTCACTGAAGGCATTAAGAGTTCATGTGGATGTGTGCGAAGAGTGCACGGATGCAGGCTAATGGGGGAATCTGTCCATTTCTAATGCTTTAAGAATCTCCTCTGCACACTGTTAGGAAACACGCTATGCATAAAAGGCTTAATGCCGGTTCCATTAACTTTAAGTGACTGAAACAAAAGCCATGGAAAGAAACACTGGTGTAAGAGGAGTCGAGAGCCACCTTCCGCAGTACGTGTGTGCGTGCACAAGAGCATTAAAGGGATCAAATCCTGTTTATTTATTTACTGATTTTTTACATTTTTTTCAAGTTGTGTATAGGAAGTTTATGTGGGTCATAATTTATTTTTATGCTACCACAATCCTTAGAATTAAACAGACCATTTCTGACACTGCACCTTTAAGACTGATGCATGTAACTGTTCTGACTGGCTGCCCTGTGCCTCATTTAAAACTCATTCACACTCAGAGCTCCTTATAGAACACTCTAGTATAGAACTTTAGTGTGAATGGGTGGGGCAAAACTGCTGTAGACTGAATAGGCAAATCAATCTTAAATTAGTCTTAAAAGGTATAGTAACAGAAACCTTAATTCTGAGGGACACAGAATTGTAAAAAACAGGTGTGTAAAAAGTAATTACGACCATTTTTGGTATATAAACTCAAACAAATCATCACAAAAATTTGCCGGAGTCTGCCCACAGCTTTTCCGGTTTGTAGTTAACAGCATTTAAGCTAGACCAGATGAGGCAGCAGTATGATGAATGTTAGGCTACTGCACTTCCTCCTCTTAGTGATTATCGTCCACTCAGGACATGCTGAGAGAGGCCATCTTTATTTTATGCGGTTACTTAATTTGATTTATCATCATCATTTAAAGAGTGCTGCAAATGAACATCTCTGGGCACTCAGGGTAAAGGCAGTACTGAAAACAAAGACAATACAAAAATGGTGTGGTTACAACAGCAGTGTTCGGGTGTGTGTGTGTGTGTGTGTGTGTATGAGAAAGAGAGTGGCAGTGGGATTTGAACGTTACGACTCTCCGCCCTCCTGCGCCTTAGTAGCTCTTTGAAGTGAAGCGGAGGAGGTGGGCTGCACACACATTCATTAAACACGAGAGAGAGAGACAGAGAGAGAGAGAGAGAGAGAGAGAGAGAGAGAGAGAGAGAGAGAGAGAGAGTTGGAGTTAGAGAGAGAGACAGAGAGAGAGTTGGAGTTAGAGTTAGAGAGAGAGACAGAGAGAGAGAGACAGAGAGAGACAGAGAGAGAGTTGGAGTTAGAGTTAGAGAGAGACAGAGAGAGAGAGACAGAGAGAGAGAGACAGAGAGAGAGAGTTGGAGTTAGAGAGTTAGAGTTAGAGAGTTAGAGTTAGAGAGAGAGCAGGAGGAGTAGGAGGAGGAAAGCTGTGGGAGAGCTTATTGTTAGTGATGTGCTGCATTAATGAGGGCTGTAATGCAGAGCTAAATATGGGCCTGATTCCAAACTGGTTACTGCGTCTGGCTGAGAAACAGCGGAGTCTGACACTTCCAGGTATTTCTGATTGATTTCGAATGCAAAACATATTCAGGGCAGGCTTCTTTTCCTGCCACAGACGTCTTCTAAAAAAAGCACAAACATTTGACTAGGAAAGTTCACAGTAACTTAAAGTGACGGTTTAGGAGAAAAATCTGATTTACACAATTTCCCCCACTTTTCCTTACATGTAGTTAACCAGCCAAGACATGCTTGGTGTCTGGAGTTTGCTTCTTCAGCTTTACTCTGGAGCTACGAGGCTAATGTTAACAATGCTAACAAGTAAAGGAAGTTTAAAAACCACCAGAGACAAAGACTGTGCAGCAAAAACACACAGCTATATAGCAAACATGCATGTCCTGAGTGGTGGGCAGCCATTGCTGTGGTGCCTGACAAGCAGGGAGACTTAATGGCCTTCCTCAAGGGCCGAAGAGCAGCAGCTTGGCAAACCTGGGTATCAAATCAATTCAATTTGTATAGCACTGGTGTTGCTACAAAGCAGCTTTGCAGAATCAGGAATCCATAAAAGCAAGAAATCAACAGCATACCTAAGACCCCCAGTGAGCAGCCAAATGCAACAGTGGCAAGAAAAAACTTTGTAGGAGCTGGAGGAAGAAACCAAGACTCACAAGGGGGACCCATCCTCCTTTAGTCAGAACTATTTATAAATTATTGATAAAAGTCATCGAACCATGAAGACTGTTGTACTGCTCAGGTGCGCAGCATAATCTGAATATGTCTATAATCATCACGGTGTAGTATAACTTAATATAGTCATAGTAGTAATGGTAAGAGGAATGAGAGTAATGATGGTTAATGGTGGTAATATCAGTAGTGGGAGACAGTAAAGAGTCCATGTAGATTTTAACAAGGTCATTAGACAGGTATTGAACCCACAACCTTGTCCTCAATAACCCGGTGCTCAAACCACCAAGCCACCATTACCCACTACAACCAATTAGCATGGGGATAAATGCATGTATAAACAATCACACACTCACCCAAACTGTGTGGCTTTGTTCAGTAATCTCTAAAGAAAAAAAAACAACTTGCATATGTAGTTTCTGACACTGAATGACTGATAGGGCATAAACGTCTATTACAGCCGCTATCTATATTAGCCACGTAGCTCCAGCGTGAAACGAAAGAAGCAAACTTCAGACACCAAACAAGTCTAGACTGATCGACTTCAGGTGGGGTAAGAGGAGAAGCTGCATACATTATTACTTTCAGAGTTGATTCTGTACGTGAGGTGGGTCAGGGCTGGAGCTGAACAAGGTTTCTTAGAACTCCAGGTAGAAGGCTGTTCACACTGACTGCATTATGACAGTCGAGCAGCAAGCCCAAAAATAAAGTCTTATTAACTGAAGGTGGAACAGAAAGTGCTCAGATTTCCTCCCTAAAGATTGAAAGATATATGGACAAACACTACAAACACAGAGCACTTCTCGAGGTGTGAGCTAATTAAGAGAACATGGGTTCCCCTCAAGCTGGGCACGGGGCAGTGCAGCAGGCACGCCGCCTCCGTTTAAAACCACCCGAGAAAACACGGCCGCTTCTGGATTCCAGTTTAATTAGTGTGTGATCAATACGCTAGCAGCCTGCCTGTGGAAGACTGCCAGGATTAGCTTCCTGACAGAGAGAAGGAGGGAGAGAGAGGGAGGGAGGGAGAGATGTTAAGAGAGTATTATTCTAGCTCTAGTCATCCTAATGGGACCGAGCTTAGAAACAGGTACCGCATTAGGATGGGTCTGTAATACACTCCCCCACAATGAGTCGCTGCGAGAAAATGATCACACAAAAGAAAAAGATAAAAGGGGGTTTTAAATCAATGCCTGACCGATGTATTGCTCAAGCAGCGGTTTATTGGTATTGGTGGAAAATATCACACACAACAACCTGATAATTACTTTTCAACAAAGCATCGCTAGTATTCAAAACAAGCATACATTAAAAAATGCTGCTTTGCTATAAAAATCTTTATTGTTTAGCGCTATGAGCTTCTGCTCACCATGATTCAATCTGCTTTTGGCACAATTCAGAACTGAAGGAGCTTCTTACACAGCAGTGGACTAAAATGACAACAGCAAGCTTTAGGGGTTTGTGTGTAAAATCATCTGAAATGTCATTATTGGCCAAAAACTGGGAGCCTACTTCATAGAATAATATTAAAATTGATTTTAACATTCCAAAATGAACGCAGTTGAATTGCCACCTTCAGATCAATACCACCTACAATATGAACAGACATACATGAAGCTCAAGGCAGGTCATTTTCAGCTTTTAACACCAAGCTCCCCAGACCAATCGAGCTTACACATTAGTGCCAGACTGATCCTGACCTACAGCGTCCTCCAGAGCCTTTAATTAAGCCTGCAGGACATGGATAAAATGTCTCATTGCAATTATACTGCTGCAGACTATGACATAGTGGTGAGTCTATAGGTCTGCATGGTTTAATCATACATTAATCAAAATCATGACCTTTGCCTGTGCAGTAAGGTGATCTGAAAGGCTGCAATTAAAGGATTTGATTTATGGTATGCCCTCTGTCTCATTATTGAGAACGTGAAAGTTTCAAACAGAACTCTGTATGAAGAAAGATTGGGTAGAGCTGTGTGTGTGTGTGTGTTCCTTTCTTTGTTCTACATGGCACTTCCCTGTTTCAACAAACCTGATTTATCTCAAAAAGGCCTGATTTTTTTTTTTTTTAAATATGTAAAAAGTGAGCATGTGCGATACAGAAAGCGACAGACAGAGCGAGCGCGGGGGACACGCAGAGTTCTGTGGCCATTAAATGTGCACAGTGTGTGACGACCTCACTAACACTGCTGTGAACAAAAACTGAACAGTGGAGAATGGAGGGGTTTGACAAACTGTGCAGCAACTGATTGGCATGAACTACACCTATTTAGTGGAGATATGAGCAACTGGTAAACTACACCTGTTTAGTGGAGCTATGAGGTAGGTGAAGCTCACAGTGTGACGCACAGAAAAAGTGTTACCTTGTGCAGTGAGGCCAGGAAAGCCTCCAGAGGGACAGCGCCACTTAGCAGAGGCTTCGGGTTCAGCAGGTCTGGAACCTCCTCCATCAGCCTTTTCCTCTTCTTACTGGGGGGAACTGGAGCAGGTTTGGGCACTGGCTACACAGACACACACACACACACACTTTAATTAAAGTTTCAGTTTTCAGTGTGTCTGTCAGAGGCATTTTGGCTGAAACATGATAAGATGATGACCACAACAAACCCTCAGTAATACTAGTATTATTATCCTTCATTTTGGACGGCCTTCTCAAAAAGCAGGACGGTCACTTAAAGAAACATTATGTAGGATTTGTCCTTAAAATAACCACTTCAAAATCATTGTGATGCTTTATTGTAATGATCTGTATTAGGGAGAACAGCATCTCTATCGTTGCTACTCTGGGGGGCTCAGCACACTGCTAACTGCACTATGTAACTCTGGTGAAGCAGGCAGGAAAACACTTGCAAGAACTGCTTAATGCGGCGAGTTATATTGGTATAAAATCCTATAATATTACTCTACCACCTCAGTCTGCATGATTCTTTCCCTTTCAGTTCTGTATTGTCCAGGTTGTCCAGAAATGCTGTTTAGAGCATGTCTTTTAGGGGTGGTTCATAGCACAAATGACATTTCCTAACTGTAGGGGGAGCCCAGGAGCAAGAAATACCAATTCTTAATGCATAATGCTACTTTAACTCATTCTGAAACTCGTGTTTAGGGGTTCTATTTAGTGTTGAAAAGGGTTCTTTGACTGAATAAAGTGAGTGCAATAGAGGTACCCATCGCTGTTCTATATATATATATATATATATATATATATATATATATATATATATATATATATATATATATATATATATTAGTTGGATAGTACAGAAAGAGAATTCTGTGGAAATGTTAATAAACCGACTACATTCTACTACATCTGCTGTTATACACCAACCTGGAGCACATGCTTGTTGTCCTTGGACTGTAAAACTGCTGATACAGTTGCCACAGAGACGCCAGGTTTAATCTCAGAGGGCACCAGACTTTTGGCAAGCTATAAAGAAGAGAAAGAAGGGGGGGGGCAGTTTAGATAGTGAACACATTTAAGAGCTTGCTCATCATGCTTTACTCTTATGCTGCTTTATTAAAGAAATCTGACCTTGTCAAAGCTTCTTACTAAAGCCAAATCGCCCTGGGTTTTATACCTTGCTCAATCTGAAAGGTGTGTTAGCTTAATTTCTCTCACATCCAATCTCAGTTGTGTCATGTGCTACTCTGGGACACAGTGCTACTGGATAAATCCCATTAGGGGTAAGAACCGGGCAGTAGGAGTTATGATGCATCATACAGATCCACACTGACAATAATTAGAAGTCAATCCTTAATTAAATAGCTGGAAAGCAAGCTCAGTCAGTAGGGGCTGTGTAGTGTCACACTGATTTAGACAGACATTTATTAATAGCTGATTAATGAACACTTGTGACACTTGTGTTCTTCCCCATGAGAGCTTTGCCTTAACAAAGTGCTACTGGAGGCAGTACTACATAAGCAGCATGTTCAAATATGTACACTTCCAATCAAATATGTGGACACACCTACTCCTTATTTACACATGGTGAAGAAGTATGAACAAAACTGTAAAATAACATACTGAATTATGATGAAAGCAAAACACCTTTCATATTTCTATTAAATCATATGTTATATCCTTCATTTTTTTTTAGATTATACATTTTTTTTTATATAGACACTATACATTTTTGGTGCTCCGTCAAAAGCTTTCTAAGTAGCCCCTGGGATGATTTTCCTGGAGGACTGAAATAGATACACATGCACTACTCTGAAGAACCATGTTTGTAATAGAGATGTGGAAGTCTAAAGAACCCTTAAATTGGAAAGGAACCTTTACATTACATAACATAACATCTTTTCACATTCACACAGATCTATTACATTTCTATACATCTATTACAGTAGGTCTTTAAATCTAGACATTGAATTCAGTTTCCAGTACTAGATTTTGCTCTCACTGGATGTTAACAGTTAATGTATTTGATTGACGACTACGTAAGCTCACAATAAATCCAAGAATGGAAACTGGATTTCCGGTCCAGGTTTAAAGACCTCTGTTCTAGGTCATCGCTCAAAGACCCATTTTAAAGAGTGGGACACCTTGAAAACCATTTGTTACATTTGGAATAGCTGTTTTGGGAGTTATTTCATACATCCATTTATCTATTTATAATAATTTTGACACTTAAATTCCATTGGCATTTAAGTATCTCTAACATCTGCAAATGTCTGACTAGTAGAAGAACGTCTTAAAAGAAATATTTAAAAACTAATCTATACAGTTTCCCCAACCATCCTTTAACCCAATTGTAGTCTATAAGCAAAGCCATGTTTGTTATCTAATTATTTTTTTTGCTTCTTTCCTTACGGTTCTTTCCTCAAACCGCGTACAGACTTGTTTTTGTGGTTTCAGACACTGTATGACACACTGCTATCTATAAAACAACAAACAAAAATCAGGATGCCCCCTCATATTGTCCTCCTTTACCTCAGGCAGCAGATGGATGCGTTCATATCTGCGTCGGAAGGGGAGGCCTAGTACTGAACAGCGGCGGTACGCCATGGGGGGCGGCTGCAGCTCCAGCATTAGATCAGAACGGTGGGACTGGGAAGGGGGAGGCTGTGTGTACTGCTCTGGGCAGACCACATGGAGAGGCTGAAACACACAGAAGCAGTTCTTTAAAAAGGATTCAGTGCATCATCAAATCTCAACTTTACCAACTCAACATGTGTCCAAAAGTATCCAGACTCCAAGTATCCAAAAGAATCCATGCCCAATGCCAAGCTTGGGTATGAAGAAGGGTATAGTCCTCAGCATTGTTCTGTGGAGCAGTGAAACAGGGAGTCCTCTGGAGTGATGCAGCTCCATCCAGTACCTCTAATAACTAATAATAATAATAATAATAATAATAACTATATACTATATCTCGGTTCTAACATTGGTTAGTGAAAGGATAGGATATACAGTGATGAGTAACATGAGATGACCTTGAGGTGCATTCCCCATGTTTAGTATTGGAAACACAGAGCATATGGAGAAGAGATTAGAGTGTGTGTACCTGCACCTCCTTCAGAAATTTGGACACCTGGTGGAAGTTTAGGCGTGTGTCGATGGGGCAGTACACGCATTTCATGGCCAAAGGCTGGTAGGGAGCCAGAGCGTCTAGGTAGGAGAAATCCGGCTCTGCAACAGAAAAATGACACAATGCTCATATAAACAACATCCATCTGTGCTGTTCAGTTTCTCAAGCTCAAACCCATGGCTTACATATCCTCTATAGGAGAATGTTAATTTATGGCCAATTAAATTCAGGTTTAAATAAATAACCATAATCAGTTTCTAAGATAAACCCATGGTGGTGGACAAAATAAAACAAACACTAAATGAAACATTTATACTCATTGGTTATTTTATTGGATACACTTAGCATAGTTGTGTTTTCTAGGTGCATAGGTACAGACTGTAGCCCATCTCTTGCTGCACAATTTGGCAGCACACTTCTCAACCCCTGTAGTGGACCACCACTGTCCAGATATTCTCAGCACAGAGGTCACAATGACATGGTAGTCTTGATTGCAGTCAGAGAGTCTTGTACGCATAACTCAGCCAAGTACCACCTACTTTGACAAGACAAGGCCATTAAGGTTAAAAAGATTAAGCCATCTTTGCACCATGTCTAAAGAATGTCACCCTATCAACCCAGGAGTGTACTGTATGGGGAGAATCCACAATGTGCGCAATTTGGGTAAATATGGTAAGTTTACATGCGCTCATGCAACCTTAAGCTGTAAACCATTGGGTTTGCATGGTACTGTGGAACTGTAGTGGATTTAGGTGCATTGCTATGGTAGCTGTAGTTTCGTCAGGGCAAACCACTGTGTATAATGACCTGTGACTTTTGTGTATTGTTACACACCTACTATCAACACTGCAAGAGATGTTGCTAATATGTGGTGTGGTGTGTGTGTGTGTGTGTTTGTATATATGTATATGCTGACCGGTGAAGATGATGGTGTTGAGGCTGGATTTGCCCCACAGCTCCATGAAGTGTACCACATCTCCAAAGCGCAGTGATGGGTGTCCTGTGAAAACCACACACGGCTGTCGAAACTCACTGCTGAACTCGCCGTGGATACTCGGATAGTGCTTCAGCTTATTGGTCTGGATCAGCTGCAAGTGTGGGAGCGAATTAGCAAAGAGAGACAAAAAAGAAAACATCTCACAATGTCAAAGCCAACACATGCCCTGTGCGCTTAGGAGTTACATCATCAGCCTGGTTTAAATGTACATGGGGTCCTTTCTTTTTTTCCCCCTGGGAGCAAGAAAGTAACTTTCTTTCAAGATAGACCATGTCTGCATTCTTCTCTCCCAGGCTAAATCACAGGCCATATTATCTACTGTTTTATGTTAATTCGGTGTTACCCTGTACGTTTTAGTCCCATCAGGTCAAAGGAAAAATAAATAAATAAATAAATTAAAAAAAAACATATATATTCACAATAATGTTAATAAAAATTTTGACTGCAACTGGCTGGATTTAACCTCCTAACACATGTCCCCTATTCAAACACCTTCGCAATTCACCCAACAATAAATGCCTGGTTAAAGAGCTTCAACATGAGGAGGTTCATTGATTAATTTATTCTACATAGGGCTACAGAACATGTTATAGTTGTTCAGCTGATAAAAATGGGAAATCTCTATATATGCCTAAAGAATATGAGGCAGCAAAAATCTTCGTAAGAGTTCTTATGTGTTTTAAGATCACTAAACCTAAACTAAACTAAGTGTCACTAAAGTGACACTCCAGTATCAGACGTAGCTGATTTTCTTAGTGTGAACAAATCCTCCACAATTCTTACACACAATTTCTATGGCTATGCTGAATTAAACATATGTAGAAAATAACTGTATTACTTGCAATATGTTAAATTAAGTAATTGTGTATTAGAATGTGGAAAATTGTGCTTATGTATAAAGTGTGATTCTGTATGCTTACATACAGATGATTCATTTGACCAGGGGTGCCTAAAGTTTACAAATTATTGCATAAATTATATTAAGAACTTTTCCTGAATAAGGAAAGGTCCTGAATAAGCTTGATAGGGGATCAGCTTATATTTAACTAATATTTATCTAAATACTTATTAAGCAAATTAACTTTAAAGGAAAAGTTACATCTTTTATAAAAAATCGAACCCTAAACATAAACCCAACCTTAAACCTAACCTGTAGAAAGTAACATTATTTTAGTGTTAATCATTGGCCATCAGCTAAAAAAAAAAAAAAAATCCTCCTCAGTAATTAAAAACACACTGTTCACACATGACAGTTATATTATAGTGCAATGATCTGATGGAGACTGCAGCCTTGAAAAGAGTAGAAGGAAAAAAAACAAAACAAAAACGTATCAAGCTTATTGATCTGACTGTGGTCAATAATAACTCACCTCAGCGTGTGGGAATGGAGGCTCAGGGAGATAAACTTTGGACTGCTTATTCTGACACAACCTTCACAGAACAGAGGAAGAGAGAAACTGAGCTGTGCAGAGTTCTCAGAAAAACAGTTGAAAAAAACACCACATTGACAAATGAATTATAATAATGAATATTAGACTATTAACTGTGTGTGTTATTACACTTAAGAGTGGTGGGACTGCATACTATATAAATGTTAAACATTACTGCTATACTGATACTATTTTTTTTTTGTGACTATGTTTTTGTGACCAGCGTGAGCATTCTTACCAACCTCTGACCAAAGAAAGATCGACACCAGTTTCCAGGGTGTCCACATAATCCAACAAACAGTTTAGTTAATGGTAGCTCAATAAGATGCATATAAACCAAAAGATAAAAATGTGGGTTTGTAAACATACTTAATCACTATCAGCAAATAATATATACATCAGCAGTCAAGCAGCTTATTTTATGTAACAATATTATCCACCCAGGAGTAAGTTATTGGAATTTGATGCTGACTTGGTATACAATTATTAATATGTTGTTTTTTGTTAGATACAGTCAACAAAAACATACTTGGCATACTTTTTTCATATTGTGCGGCCCTAGTTAATGGTCAGAATATAAATCAGAAATTAATTCAGATATTTTGAATTTACTGACAGCTACAGTCTGCAAATGGTTCAGCAGCCATGATCAAATGACATTAGGTGATGTTCTAAGTGTAAATTAATTCCTTTTACTGCCCAACTACTACTGTAAAAATAAAGGACTCGATTTTTATCAATATGTTAAATCCAGAAAATAAAAAGTTGTGCAGGAAAGAGCTGTTTGTGTCCTGTAGAGGATTTGTTTACTTAGAAACCAACTTGTCATTTGAACAGGGGTGTTGAAAATATACAACAACATGTGCTAGTCTGCATACCACTCTGCAAATATCTGAGAGAACTCGAGTGAGCTGTTGGCCACAGGGGAGATGAAGTAGAAGGGTGTGGTTCCCAGGTTAGCAGAGTCCATGAACTGGTAAAGACACTCCAGCAGGTCATAAATCACTCCTGATGAATAACACGGCACCAGCACGTTTCCCCCAGCCCGGATCGTCATCGCTAAGAGAAAACAAATTAATGTAAGTACGATCGGCAGAAAGAAGCATGAGAGAATATTATAAAAAGAGCTGGTTTGATGAAAAATGAAACGTTTTCCTGATGCAATGCTTGCAGTACATTGTCAGAAACAACATAAGTCAATTCTATTAAAAGAACCCTTTCCAATAAGAAGTGAGTGTGTGATGGCTTGAGCATGCAGTGTACTAAGCTGGTCTATAAAACTTACATTACTTTACTGGTGAGCTACATTAGCAGTGTAGCTCTAGTGCTAAATGAAAGCAGCAAACTTTAGACACCATTTAGTGAGAGAGGGGAAAACTGTAGGCTCAATGCTTGACCAAACCATGGCTTCAGAAACATGTTCCATCAACTGACCCAGGTTGCTGCAGAATTCTCCCAGCATGCCGTCTGGGTTGGCAGTGGGGATCTGGGTCAGGCCTGTCAGGATCAGGACATCACTGTTCTTCAGGGAACTCTGGTCCATGGGCTGCAGATCACAACACAGCAAACTTTAATGTAAGGAACACACAGCTGAACATGCTTGGAGTCAGATAAACCCCAATTTCAAGTGCTGTGTAATCACTAGCTGCATTCTGATCTCTGCAACAAGTACAGCAGGCATTAACAAAAAGACAGGTCAGACAAGACCCATACTTCCTCAGATTCAGTCAGCTTTCACAACATAACTAGAAGTATAAAGTATTAGATGACTGAAATTGCAGTTTAAATTTAAATGATAAACTTGAGGTTTATAATAATTCACAAAAATCAAATCAATTTTATTTGTATAGCTCTTTTAACAACCTGAAGTCACAAAGCAGCTTTACAGAAATAAGGAAATAAGACACAAGAGCAACAAAACAAATAAATCATGTGACCCCAAGTGAGCGAGCCAAAAGCTATAGTGGGAAGGAGAAACTCCCTCAAAAGCTGGATGAAGAAATCCTCCTCTGGTCAGAACCACTTAGAAATTACTGATAAATACCATAAGCCACATTAACTAATTAAATCAATCAATCAAACTGTTTGGGTGAAACACAGCAACAGTGTGGCTAGAGACTGATTTTGGGAAGGCTGTAACTTGGTAATTTGGTATATCTGGTGTATAAACACAGTAAACATGTTTCTATAATTCGGGCATGAAACTCTGAATATCTGAATAACTGAATATCTGTCTGCCTCTGTGTGTGACAGAGTAAAGGGAACTATACTACTAGCTATCTGGTAACAAGTACAGCAGAACACACTGTTGTTGAGGCTAATGGGGTATTTGCACGCCATTCGTCCCCTTATTGAGCTTTATACACGCAAACACGATGTCGAGGGTGTGCAGAATGCATGCAACATATGAGCAAGGCATTGTGATTTCTATCATTTTTAGGGTATGTGTTGGACCTAACAGGAGTAACTTACCAGATCAAAAATGATACCACTATGTAATTTACTATGTTTTATGTTGCTGGTTATTGGGTATCAGTACATATGATGTGCTATAAAGAGAAAAAAAAACAAACCACCAGTTTTTGACAGTGTCGTAAACCAGCAGGCTGTGTTTGCTGACCTGAGGGTGTGTGGTCAGCAGCGATGATCCAGACACATAAGACACTTTTTCGTAGTGTGACTGGATAATCCAGTTGGAACTGCCCAGTGAATAGCCAGAGCTGAGAGGAGTGACCTGCACTGCGCCAAACAGCTCCTACAATAGGGAGAGGGAGAGCAAGAAAGAGAAAGAGATGCATTCCATCTGTTGCAGTTTATCAGCCTCCTCCACCCCATTTATCATAGTCAGTTTCTGACCACAGCACCACTGTTGTCCAGATATTATTTGGGTGGTGGTCCACTCAGCATAGCAATGACACTGACCTCATAGTCTTCATGGAAGTTTGTGTGCCACGCTGGAAGTGAGTGTAGCAAAGTGGTTTCTCAGGGGTTTTTACACACGTCATTGTCACTCCTAGTTTGAGAGTGGGTCCACCACCCAAAATATCCATGACTACCACAAACCTAGCATCAAACAGGGGTGTAACGGTATGTGTTTGGGTTACAGTTCAGTGTGCGCAATCCCACGGTATGGATATCTTATGGCTATGTGCAAAGATGATCAACGTAATGCAGAACCATAATTCACATGCGAGTTCCACATGGAAACAGGTTCCCTGCACTTTCAGAGAGCTAGTGTTAAGAAAGGTTCTGAGCAGACAGTCAGCCAGTGAGTGTTGCACAACCAACACATGGGATATCTTGCGTGCTGTATCACTCAGATCAGATATATGATCCCCTCTGCAGTGACTGGTTATTATACAGGGACACACCAGTGAAACCAGTCCTAAAAGTAAGAGTGATCAGACACAGATAAACACGTCCAACAGCTTCATAGTATAAGGATCATTTTTAACGTTAGAGAGAGTGTTTTATGTGATGCTTGCTCCACCACTTCACAGTGAGCTTTAATTTGTGCTTATCCGGCAACCCAATCCCACAGCTGACAACACAGACCAGAACACTTTTAGTAAAGTAAAGTAAACATGTCTACATATAATATTATGGATGTCTCAATCTAATCCAGACAGATTTTAAGGGATTGGGAATTGGCTATTTTAATCCCAGTTCAGTTCCTATTTCTTTGTTTTAACCATAGTGTTCAGAGCGCCATCTTGTGTCCTCAATGCACAATTAACAGACATTCTAGCCTAGCCAGCAGCAGTGCTAAATAACAGTTATTTCACATCAGTAATTAACAAACAACAACAGACCAGAGTGTAAACCAACACACACACACACACACACACACACACACACACAGACAGAGACACACACAGACAGAGACACACACAGACAGAGACACACGTGATTTGACTGCAGTGTTTTTGGGATTTAAATGATCAGGGAGGTGTGTCAGACTGGATTATAGATATTAAGATATTAAACACACTACAACAGTCATTTTAATAAAAATCTCTACTAAACTAAATAAATCAGTCCAGAATGTCTGATTATATAAACTGTTACTAAAAATAAAATGATTTTACTTCAGAATTAATCAGCAGCTCATCTTATTTAAACTGTGTGACTGTGTTATTTATACAAACAGAAATCGGATTGGTATCGTCTGATACTGTACATTAATAGACTTGGATCTGATCTGGTGGCAAAATAACCTAAGCATGACATCCTCAGTTCATACTGAAGCTCATCAATGAGCTAAACCAATCACATATAAATACAGAACAAATAAGGCTTTTTATTTTATTGTTTATAAAAGAACAATATACTGAGAAAAAGTGGTCGTCATGAAAAAGTTTGGGAACCCCTGCTTTAAACTATACGCCTTTGGCAACATGCCTTGCTCATGTTAGCTGAAGCTGATTAGTGTATGTACACCAGGAAGATGAAGCCACAAGAGAGGGTTTTTTTAAACAGTGGGTGTTGAGTTTCAGCAGTTACAGAGGAGTGATCTACAGAAATGGAGACATACCACTTTCTGAGAGTAGCCCACCAGCTGCACTTTACTGAGAGCAGAGTTCACCTCCTGCATGCTGTAGCACCTCTTCCACGACCAGACGTCCACTGCGTCCTTTAACGGGCCAGGCAGCATCCTGAATACACATTACTTTTAAAACACTAGAACAAAAACGTTTTACAACACACAACTCTCCCTGTCTTACTACTACAACACAAGTCTGACTGTTTCCTTACCTTTGTATTTCCTTGTTCTTCCAACAGGTGGCAGACTGAGCCTTTGGAACTCTCTCCATGAAAGTGACCAGCTCCTCCATCAACAGTCTGGGGAAACAAACAAAACATTAACAACAACATGATCTGAAACCTCTGGTGCTCAGCATCTATTCAATGATCAATCAATTTCCAGAAGCCGTCGCTCTTATTTCACCCACATGACTATTCATCCTTTCCATATTCTCCAATTAATACCGGCCCGCTATTTGCATCCCTCTCCAACAATGTCAAAAAACTAAACAAAACCAAGACCAAAACCAATATAACTGGGAATCAAGGTACCTGCCAATCTGAAAGGTGGGTTCAGTAGCGTAGACTGTTCCAGAGAAGCCTGTGTGTTCAGTGATGTAGGGTAGAGCCATCATGCAGTGGTAGTTAGAGATCAGTATAACATCAACAGTGGACAGGTCAAGCAGCTCTCGCTGTGAAAACAAACACATATCCAGGAGGATCACACAAATTCACATCCATAAGACTTCTCTTAATTACAGAAAAAAACCTTGATTGTGTACGATTAACTTTATTGTGTTACTCACATTTGGGCAAGTGTCACTGCCCAACAGAACAGTGCACCACTCCTACAGAGTCTACTAAATCTAACTGAAATTTTTCATTTGCCTTTTTCTTATGAGCAGTTCCTCCACATCTCAAACTGACCTCCACCGTTCCTGTTAGCTGACATTGTTTAAATTACATTACAAACTGAGGAAACAGCTACCTGAAGACTTTTCTGCATGTTCTTTGAGCCTTCTTAAAGCCATTGTGGGCATACATTTTCCTACTACAGTTGTACAAAATGTTTTAAAGAATGCTTTATCTTTAACTGTATACCTTCTGAAGACCAGGTCTACTTGCCTTAAAATGTATGAACCTTAACCTGGGCGACCAAACATCTGCATGCCACGATTTTACTCTCTTATCTCTTATTAGGGCAATCATTCAACCAAAATACAAACAAACTATGTTCTTGTTTAAAAGATTCATCTAGCATCATTATATTATACTTATAATCTGCATATTTTATATTGTATTTTACATATTACTAATCCTAACCTACACTGGAAAAGGGTCTTGAGCTAAACCAACTGCTTTTATTCAACTTGAATTGCAAACAGTAATATTCCAGGATTCAAACACGCACCTCAGGTAGACAAAACTCTGGCTGTGAGTCCACAAAAACACGACCAGCGCATTCCTTTAGCTCCTTTAACAAAAGAACAAAGAGAGCACATTCAGCTTAATCAAGATATTAAATGGCATTAAGTCAGCATTCGTTTATTATTCCGGCCTTAATTTAATAACAGTCAAACGTGCACTCACTTTTTCAAGGTTCACCGTACCGTCCTTAGAGACCCAGCCAGGGAGTTTGGACAGTCTTGGACTAGAAGACGCCAAAAGGTTGTTACAAAAAGTACAAAGTGTTCAAGACTAATAATAATAAATAAATGAGAATAAGAATAAAAAGAAATAAATGAGTTTTGGGAAACTTGGAAAGAACACATAAATGACTTTGTCATGCACTGTAACAAAAGGTCCCATTCACCACAACACCAGATAAAATTAAATCTGTAAATCTGAACAGCACTGACACACCTGTGTACCAACGGCAGAGGGAGAAAATACAGAGAAGACGAGGTGTCCAGTCCACAGTCCAGCATGATCGTGGTGGATTTAAACTTGAGGACATTGCAAGGCAGCGTCGGATGCCCAGACAAACAATACTGGAAAAGAAAGAGCTCTAATTTAGGCTTACATAAAGAATTCATTTCACGCCAAAACTGAAAGACTGGTCAGCTGCAGTGAGCACCAAAATGTCTAATGAGGGACAAATCAAAAACCAACACTATGGTTTTGGAGACCAGTCAGAGTGTCCATGCTAACCCCTGTCCACCATCAATGGGCAAACAAGAGTCTGGACAGGACCGGACCATAGTGAGCTGTTTTGGAGACCGTTTTTTAGGCCTTATAAGTTCTTAATGTTTTGGCTCATGGGTGCATTCATCTCCAAATACTGTACATTATGAATGTGTCCCAACACAGAACCTGAGTCTTAAAGGCACAGTAACAAGCAGCCTCTAATGCTGCATTAACATTGTGATAGTTAGTGTCCATCTGCAAACTATGTTGCTTGTTATTCAATGGAGCAGCAAAATAAAATTCCTCTACTGCCAGCAACAGTCACTGGGACATCACAGAAATAGATTTTTTGTAAATGAACCGTGTAAATGAATTGCTTGCAGATTAGCAGATTTCTTTCTGAGATATATATTGTGATATTTAAAAACACTGGAAATTTTCTGTAGATTTATGTCAGAAGTCCAATGTCAGTATATTAATAATGCACTCTGTGTATCCAAGACTGGAGAAAAATGATTCATATTGGGATGTAAGATGCATCCACAATATTTGGGGCAGTGGAGGCTCACTGGTTAGAGCTGGGTTTCTGAGCACAGGCTTGTGGGTTTGATACCCGGGTTCATTAGGTTGTCACTGTTGGGCATGAAAGCGTGGCTGAGCTCTGACCCCAGCTTAAAATCTTCTAAACTGGGATTTACAAAGTGAAGCCTCTCATCGTAGTATACATAACAATACAGGCCTCAACCTCTAGATGTCAGAGCACAGATGTGTGGGTCTGACTGAAGTCGGGTACTGATGTTCAGCCTAAATTTAGCCTCCATCATTCCAGAGAACACAGTTCCACTGACTCCACAGCCCAATGCTGGGGGGCTTTTTACCCCTCTAGTCCAAGCTTGGCTTTGGGAACACTGACCGTTAGCTCATGTGCAGTTCCTCCAGAGCGTCCCGAACTATTGGCAGTGCTCCTTTACGCTGATCATACAAGCTGTGTGTGTGAAGCTAAACAGGGGTGCACTATGAGGTACTGAATTAGAAGATGTGTCTGGGTATGTTTTTTTGGAAACACAGTATATAGATAGCTAAGTACATCAGAACTAATAACATTAGGATTTGATTTATTCTAGGACTGACTGGTCACATCACGGGATTAAATTAACAACAAGACAGAACTCAGAAGAGTTTTAGCAAGCAGGTGCTCCTGATGTTTTCTGCCCCATGGACGCTTATGGGAGAGCAACACACCGCCACTTAAAGAACTTCAAAAATACTAAAATACACCATGTTTCTAAACACTTTTTATAAGAAACCATTTCTTCTGTTCGTTTCATAAGCGAAACAAACTCCTCTCTATTAACACTGCCTCTTACTCTGCCATTGGCTTCTCCACCGGATTTTCCGTTCCACCTTAAACGTGCCGCTGGTTGAGCGTGTGTTCCAGCGGGCGCCAGCGTGCAACGGCTGCACATTTAAGGTGGACCGGGCAAGTCTACCAATCAACGTTCAACTTCAGTCGCGTGTACTCTTATTGTGGAGTAGCATTCTTAGCCAACTGGCTACACTTATTCAACCAGCCTTTAGCCTTATAGTGCAGCCAGGGCGAGGCCTGCAAATACAACAGCTATAAACGACTCACCAGTTTCATTTTCTGACGCTAGGATGACTGATCAGGCGTTGTTTAGGTTGGACTAGGTTGGAGGTTTCTTCGACTGCAGTCTGTCGCCGTGGGCAGATTCAGGCTAAGCAACCCACACCGCCTCACAGCGCCCAGGAGGAAAATGACCAAAACACTGCCATCGCGCCAGAGAGCCTCCCTCTCAGGACCCACTGCTCTATGTCCCCAGTTAATGGTTAACAGGCGTACAGAGTTATAGGCCACGGTATGGGACTACTGAGTGTGGCCAGAATAACAGAAAATCTTATTTTTATTTTTAATAAAAGTAAAAAAAAATAAAATAGTAAAAAAAAAAAAAATCTGGTACGTCTAATAAGTCATCTAATAAGTATATAAAGTATATAAAGTATATAAAATATCATCATGCTAGAACAATCCAGACATGTGCCATTTTGTATAGTTATGTTTTAAATGACTTTAACTACTTACATTTAAATCTGAATCTCAGCAGAGAGTGTGTTTCACCTCTAAAACTCTATATAACTCTAAACACGGTATGGATTTGTTCAGTAGCACAAGCAGCTCACCTGATTTACCTTAATGATTAACTGATTAGAGAGACTAGGTGTTGGATGGGAACTGGACCTGCTGGTCTTCCTCCAGGACAACAATGGAAATGGCTAAGCGAACACAATCATAATTATTCTTTATTTGTACATTTGTATATTTCTAATCACAAAGACATCTCCCCACCCACACCACACCTAAATTCACACCCATCCAGTGTCTTTGGTAAATAATGGAAACATTCAGATTTTATCAACCTGCCCATTTCAGCTGCTTTATACTGCTTTAAACCAGTGCAATATTGTACAAGTAAATATTGTAAAACCAGTGCAATATTGTAAAAATAAATATTGTAAAACCAGTGCAATATTGTAAAAATAAATATTGTAAAACCAGTGCAATATTGTATGTATAGTGTGTATATAATGTGTGTATATGTATAGTATAAGGTAATGTGTAAATATTCAGTATTTCTATTTTGTAAATATGTACTACGGTGAGGGACGATGCACCTAAGCTTTCACTCATCTTTACACCTGTGTAATGTGACATGACAATAAATGTTATTTTATTTGATTTGATTTATTGTAATATTAGCATTTTTAATTAATTAATTAATTATAATCATTATGTTGTTTAATAAATAAATAATATATGCTGCTACTGACTGAAGTGCCACCTTTGACGTTTCATGATTTCATCTATTCTATTGTGAACTGTATTTGATAAATACTGCTATTGAGTTGTAATAACTGTCAGTTAATCTAATCTAATCATAATCATCTGCTCACTACATGGAAAATGTTCTTAAAATATAGCATATTATTACTGCTGTTATTATTATTTTGTATGACTACTACTGCTATAAATTAATAAATTAATCATTTAATAATTACTATCATTACCAATATAAGACATGCTCTGTAGTGGCTGTGTTGGAGTTTGAGTGGTATGTGGTGAGGAATACACTGTATGTGCAAATAGTCCTCTGCATTCAGGGTATTAATATACAGCTGCTGCAGTTACAGCCTCACATGCTAGAACATTGCTAAATGAATTTGATTGCATTTTGCCACAGAAGCATTGCTGAAATCAGGTACTGATGTTGGAAGATTTGTTCTGACTCCAACTCACTGGTGTGGCAAGTACAACACAGACCATAGGGCAGTGGTGGCTCAGTGGTTAGAGCTGAGGGTTGTAGGTTCAATACCCGGGCTCACCAAGTTGCCACTCAAGCCCTCGAGCAAAACCCATCCCCCTTTCTGCTCCCTGGGCACTAAAGTTGGCTGCCCACTGGTCAGTGTGTGTGTCTGTGCTCACTGTCCCTAGTTCAATAGTACCTGTGGGTGTATGTGTGTGTTTGTGTGTGTGTTCACTACCACAGATAGGTAAAATGATTTGATTGCATTCAGCGACGCAAGCGTTAGTGAGGTCATCCCCAACCCCCCAACTCATCCCAAAAGCATTGGATGGAGCACCGACCATCATTCCAGAGAACAGAGTCCCACTGCTCCACAGCTCAGTGCTGGGGGGCTTTTACCTCTCTAGCCCACACCTGGCAATAGATTCTTGTTCATCTATTGTATTGACATTACTTCTCTATTAGAAGGGACTAGACAAGCTGTGTGCGTGCATTTGCACATATGTGTCAGCAAGTAGCTGAATGAAGTAGAAGTAAAATAGCTGAAGGAGTGTCCACAAACATTTGGACATATAGCGCATGAGCTCCCAACAGTAAAACGTACTACAGGTACCATCCAAGAGGGCGTGTCTTGGTGGGGGTGAGAGGGGGCGGGGTTACGACGTGGGCGTGGTTACGACGTGGGCGTGTCTCTCCTCGTCGCTCCTGTCCTGGTTGCTAATCCTCCTCTTCCACCTGCCCGAGTCCGGAGGAGCTCCGTGGGTGAAAATGGCGAGAGGCTGGGAGAGAGGAAACAGGTGGGAGTTTCTCACGCTTCGTCGAGGACACCGAAAGACAGTTTAGATTAAAGCTGCATCTCGGTGAAGTTTTTAATAGCGTGTGTAAAAGTCGTCTCCTGCTAAAGTAGTTTGTTGTTGTGGGTTTTCCTGTCTGGATGACAGCCAACTGAGCTGGCTAACAGAAGGAGCTAAATCTCTGCCCTCTCTCTTTAACCCTTTCTCTTTTTCCTTAATGGCTTTATTTTTATTTTCACTGCTCGTAAAGGAATGAGGAACTCCAGGATAACTTAATGGGGGTGTGAGCTGTCTTTGACAACTGTTTACATGAACTGTGCTGGTGAATGGCTCCCTAATCCTGCTCCTTAAAACGAGAGGACAGTGGGCTATGGCAGGAAACGTGTTCAGCAGCTCAATCCGTGTGGAGTAATCAGACAAAGTAAGTGTAAAGTCTCTTTACTCACCTAATTAAACCTCATTCCTCATTCTTTAAGCCCGTACCAGCTTATTGCTGAGTTTCCCAGTTCTACCTTAAGTGCTGCAGCGGTCACATGCAGGAGAGTGGACGAGCACAGCGATGGGACCGCTGCAGTTTTTAAGGTGGAACGGGAAACGGGAGTAAGACTGAAAGGCAGCTCCATGCATGTGCTGTTTCTGTCGTATTTGACTGATATTAGCTCTGTGGAGTCTGCTTTCACATATTATTAATAATAACACTTTTGTTCACTGTTTTAGGCAGTAAATTAAAAACATGGATGACGCTGGTGTGAGTGGCTCCAATGTGAGGGTGGCTGTTCGAGTCAGACCTCTGAACAGGAGAGGTACGACCTTCACTCCTGCACTCTGACTCTGTTTAACATGCATATTCATGTGGATGTTGTGAACATGTATTCGTATGGTTTTCATAGTCTTTAAACCCTTAAACCCACGGTTAATGATTTAGTTTTTAAGTCATACAGCAAACACTCACTCGTATACCGTTTTGTAGTGCCATTTTTGTGGCATGCCACAGGGATCTATTTTAGGGCCTGTGAGTGATTTAAATTATGATGTTCAATCCTAATGAAATGCATTCTTAAATTAAAAAACAATTCATATTGTATCAAATCCTCTGTATTATACGGTTGTATTAAAACTGTATTCTGCACAGACGACATTAGCACTGCTATCATCTAGTAGTTATTCTGTCCTCCCTCTGGTCAAGCTTGTCCAGTTTCTGAGTTTTAGTCGCATTTCAGCAGTCGTCAGCAGACTGAAAATTTACACTGCATCTTTCCAAATGGATCTTTTTGGTGTAAAATAAATAAATGCTGTGAGCAACAGGAAAAGAAAAACATGCAGAACAGAAGGAAAATAAACTGTCAAAGAAATTAAGTATATAGTAACATAAAGTAACAATGTTTTGTTACCCGCCTCTGGTCAGTCTGGTAAAGTCATTTCGTACTCATTTCGGCCTGATAATAACCCGTGAACAAGGTCACGCTGCAGCTCTTCCGAAAATGAAAGTGTTGTTTTTTTGGTGCTTTCCTGTCTGCTTGGATGGTCGAGCTGGATGCTTTCCTGCTGAATTGTTACTGACTGCATTGTCTGCAAAACTAACTTTTTAAGGTATCATGCATAATAAATGTTTTTAATCTTATTTTTTAAAATGCTCTGTTCACTCCCCAGTCCACATTGTCCACAGATAGACTCTAAGCTGTTTTTAATAAACTGTTTTTGTCATGTCATGAAAACTATCCACTTATTTAGCCTACAGCAGTTCAGCCCAACCCAGCTACATTGAAGTTGGAGTTGGAGGCATAACCCACAGAAATGTTGGAAAGTGTGAACATAATAAAGCCAACCTGTCAGGTTACCTGCTGGAGTTCCAGTACAATTCCTGGGAAATTCATGTCATGAAATTCATAACAGAAGCTGATACAATACTGGGAATTACAATGTCATCTAGGTTACAAAAAAACGTGGCAATGGTAAAATGGATCACTTTTGCCACGATTAGTTTTACACTGTAACTTATAGGGTTTTTTTTGGGAGTAAATAAACAGAAGAAGTGTGTATGGTTGTCTGTAAGGATTCTAGAGAGAGGTGGTCAAATCTCACCTGTTGGTCACTGATGCTATAAAAGTATCTGCCTAATGCCCAGTTTTTTTTGTTTGTTTGTTTGTTTTCCTGTATGCGTTATCAGTGTGTTTATTATCAGTGTTTATTTAGTGCTTCTCTTTTTTTATGCTGTATTTTTTTCAGAAAAGGACCTGAAGACAAAATGTGTGGTGGAGATGGAGGGGAATCAGACCGTGCTCCATCCAGCGAGCAGCAACCTTGGAAAGGGGGACAGTAGGTAAGTGTGTGTGAAGAACACAGTATCATACAGTAAGTAGTACTGTCAAGTAGAGCATAGTATTATACAAAGTAGTAGGGGTGGACAATATGTCATAAAAATATCCTGATATTTTAGGAAATTTGCAAAGCAGAATATGTAATTTTTCTGAGATCTGAGAAGAACCAGTGGTGGCACATTTGAGCCTAAACTAAATCCAATTAAACAGGACTTATTATTCTCTATTTGTAATGAAATGATCTGTGTACAGGAGGCATAGAGAATATTCACAATATATTAAGCATAGTAGCATGTCAAAATAGTACATTAGACACAAGACCCCTCAGTGGTGTAGTGTAGTGTGTGTGTTTACTGCATATATATATATATATGTGTGTGTGTGTGTGTATATATATATATATATATATATATATATATATATATATATATAAAATATATGCAGTATGTAATTTTTTTTATACCTGATAGAGTTTCAGGAATTGGGAAATCAGATGGCTCTGATTAGAGCTGCAGTAAAACTCTGCAGGAGAATCCGCAGCAGCTAAATTCAATAACAGCAGCTTACTGCACAAATGAAAAGTAAAGACTCAAAAGAAATCTCATTTTTATATAAAAATAATAAGCTTTTTAGCGTGAGAGCGCTCTATATGAAGGTTTTAGCTCACAAGACAATGGAAGTATTTAGCTGGAAAGCTGGAATATTTTACCTTATTATCTACTTAAGCCTTCCTCTGCTTGGCTCCATGCTGTCTGTGGCCTGGTATTTATCGGGGCTTCACACGTCGTCCCACTGCTCGCCCAGATTCTTCCTTTTTGGCCTTCAGACGTCATAGCAACCAGTGGAAGGTCACTGCAAGGTCAGACCTAACCTTGGATACTTGTGCTGGGAGAAAAAGTCTTTAAGGACTGGCGCTATGAGGCTAACTTACTAGCAAAATGCTTATATAACTACATGCCTAAATGATCTCACACTCCCCTCAAACTGTTATATACTTATAATAGGCTTGTTTATGTGATTTCTGACACTGTACCACCCACTGTTATGTAGTAGTGGAGGTAGTGGTGCAGAAGATGAAAATGCCCCCTCAGCTCTGTCTGTGTGATTTAAGGTGTTAGTCCTATTTGACAGGACTACCCGGCCTCTTTTGGTTAGTCTTTAGACACCAAAGCACACTTTCATAGGTGCCTAAAACTTTCACACAGTAGTGTGTATACCGATCAGCCATAACCTTAGTACCAAGTAAAATGAAAAACATTGATTATCTTCTTATCTTATCTTAATAATCTGATTATTGATAAGGGGTGGCTATATTAGGCAGCAAGTGAACAGTCAGTTCTTGAAGTTGACGTATTAAAAGCATAAGGGGGACCTACTCAATAAAAAACTTGACTGGGGTGTTAATGTTATGGTCGATTGTGGTGTGTATGTATGTAGAGATGCACCGGAATTGGCTGAAATATTTAGCAGAAGGCATTTTTGACACTTAATAATAATTCCACACAGCCAAAACTAGCCCAATACTGTTACCTACTATGCTAACTATTGTCAGACACAAAAACATGTCTTTGCTCATCTACTGCATTTTGGGATATCACTTTAGCCTTTGTCTTTTTCCCTGTTCGGCTACATGGCGGCGGTGCATATTAACCCTCAGTTCAGGGTTAATATAATAGCTGTGTTTGATCACTGCTGAAGTAGAGCTTGAGTCACTACAGCTCTACAAAGGCTGGATTGTTAGCTTTGGAACAGAAACTTCATCTTTCACCAGCGGTTCGTGTGTCTTTGATTAAGCATGTCGGTCTCTCCCCCTGCCTGCTAACATGATCCCCTCCACCTGTCTGTCAGTTAAACTCATTATGAACTTTGAGCAGAATGCTATAGGCCATACGCTGCTGCCAAAAGTACCGGGGACACCTACATTCCTAAAAAGGATTCTACTTCAGTAAAGGCAGTGGTTATGTCTAGAACCATAATATGTCAAAGAACCATTTGAATGCTTGAGATGGTCCTTTACCTGCATGATATGATTCCTGCCTATAATGTAGAACAACTTCTAGATGGTTCTTCAAAGGCTCTGAGAAAATGGGCGTTGAGTTTATTTGTTCAAGGAACATTAATAATAGAACAAGTGCAGGTAAACAGCTCGTGTGTGTTATAGGTTAACCCCTTCCAGCATTGTCCTGGAGGAACGCCTGTATTCCCAGTTCCCATCCCACACCTAGTTTACCTAAGCAGTCCTTCATTAAAGTAAATCAGGTGAGCTGCTGTCAGGTGCCCCAGTCGTTTGGCCGGTAGTGTATGTAAAGTTAAACAAGTTGGACAGCAGAAGAACTTTTCAGGCTGAACTGCTTCCCCCTCTCTTCTCTTCTCTTTTCCTGTTCTTCTCCACTCCCTCGCTTGCCCTCTCTTGCTTCTTCTTTACAAAGGGTGTGTCTGTTCGCGTAGCTGTGTGTAATATCCCCCGAAGGCTCTGGCCTCCCACCGGTTCGGCCTGCTTTTGCAGGTGTTATGTTTTTTTTTACTGAAAACAATAGATTTAAAAATATCTTTTAGGCCACATATTCAGACGTATCTGGATATTTTTAAAAACGTATCCTTTTCTCTGCATTCCGGCCTCCCACCCACACAAGCTATGCATTTAGAGTCACTGAAAATGGACCCTTACCTTGAGTATGCTTGTTGTCGGCTAACAACGAAGTTTGCGCTTCCATCGCACGCAGATTTGGAAATGGCTAATGTGCTTCAGCTTCGTTCTGTATTTATGTCTGTTTTGGTCGGTACGCTGTTTCTTGCCAAATTTGACATCAATCAGTATGACATGTTGGCGCTCCCTGCTGCACTGGCATGCTCACATTGTAGTGTTTTCCTTCTGTTTTTGCGTTCCTGTTATTTTTTATGTCACAAAATCTGGAGCATTTACAACCACCCACCAAACAGCAGTTTAGCCCCTCTCGTTTGCACTGAACTGTTTCAGCCTGAACTGCTTAATGAATAAGATTTAATACAGGGCAGCCAATTACAACCAATTCCATATACACATTTTGTGGTTATGCAGAAACCTGGTAGTTCGAAAATGGCAACGTTAGAGGAGAAAGAAAAAATCTGCTTAACTTTTAATGGAAAACCATGTAAAAAAAATTTTGTTCAAAGCCATAGAAGCATTTCTATTGATCCGTTCATCTTAACATTTTGACACAAACCCACACAATCGTTATAAGTAGACCTTGGGGAAATATACAATGCAAGAGATCTGCAGAAGATGAGGCCTTAAGGTTACAGTGTAGAGGTGAGGAAGAGAAGCCTGAACCTGCTGGCAGCTTTTGACCATTTCATAATTCTGAACTATTTTCTCTCTGACGAATCTGTGTTTGACTCTTAGCCCATCTCCTAGCCCTCCCCTGCTGTTGCGCTCTGCTTGACGTCTGTCGTTTTACCACTTCTCTGATCAATATAGTTTTTTTTATTCCAGTCTGCTTTCACAGTGGGAGCTCTTCTGTGTTGATCTATTTGCCCTGACTTGCTTCGCTTCCGTAATAATTGTGGAGGAACTTACAAACAGGTCTTACAGGCTTGTACTGATAGCTGTAGAAGAAAGTTTACCCAGACTTGCTATCGCATTTGGAGAGCATGGAGTCTGGGTGGAACGTGAACTTGGCCTGTTTTGGAGTCGTAGCTATTACCGTGTGCGGCAATACGACCACAGGAATTTTTAAGAGTATCGCAGTGTTTGCCAAATGTTATGAAATCACTGGGAGAACAAAGAGGGCTTGCAGTGATACTTCAGCCCAATGCCTCCCTTCCTATCCTAAATGCAGTAGCAGAACCAAGACCCATTAATCAAGTCTGCTTCTTTAGTTTTGCTCTGGAGCTACAAGGCTAATGTAGCCAATAAGTGATAGAAGCCAAAACCTCTTCATTTAGCATGGTTCTGACTGTATGCCTGAATCATCACACACAGAGAAGTGTAAGAAACCGCATAAGCAAGTATACTGGGGATTACTGAACAACTCCACACGTTTTGAGAAGAGAGTGTAATGATTTAGGCATGCAGTTAGCACCATGCTAATTTGTGTAAATAAGCTTCCTTTACTTGTTAGCCAGCTACATTAGCCACGTAGCTTGAGTGCAGCACTAAAAAAAAAAAAAAAAAGGGGGTGGGGAGGTGGTACAGTTATTAATTTTTCACATGGTGAGAATACATTTCTCAATAACAACACATTTGTTTAAGCTTGGGAGACACTTTTTGATGTTTAGGATCGCTCTCTGCCTCAGGTTACTGGTTCTCTCTCAGGTTGTGGTCAGTCTGCCCTCCTTGCTGGTGACTAAAACTGTGCCAGCTATTTCTGGAATGTTCTTTACCAGCTTCCAGCACTGGCAGTGCCAGCCTGTATGAGTGATACAGAAGGGCCAGTAACTACAACACTGGGATTGTTTTTAGCTTTTAGCTTAACATGACCTTTCATGCATGGTTTGGTGGGGTTGTATTCGTATCAGAAGATCACATTGCTACCACAATAATAATAATAATAATAATGATGATGCTGGCAAGAAAAATCTAAATGGCTGACAGACCAAGTGATACTTTACAATGTAAAGACGTATAACATAATATCTGTACACACATATATGTGTGTGAATAAACTCATTAAATATATATAAGAACTTATATAATAATAATAAGTCTATTATGAAATGATTTGACCACTAGTGTACATGAGCAGGAGGGAGAGGGAGAGGCCTGATTGACTGTAACAGGTGTAAATGAGCAGGGATTCTTTTGAGGGGTGGTTGAATGGATGTTGCAGCATACTCATGTGTATTGCTCATATGTGCAAAGTGGGATATGAGATGACGGGATACAGCAGCATACAGTTCTGTGGCCCACCAGGGTCTAAGTTTAGCTCCCCTGTTTCACTTACAAATTTCTCTGAGTCATTTCTCAGTGCTGTATTTTGGATTTATTTGATATGTTAAAATATGATAAAAGCAGAAAAAAACATGTGATTTTGTGTTTTGTGAGATTATTTGTTTTGTTTATTTGAATATTAGTCATAGCTGATCTTTGTCCTGTATCTTTCTTTCCTCATGAACGCAGGAGTCAACCGAAGGTAGGCCTTCTTATTTTTGTAATCTTTCTTAATGTAAGACTATACAACAAATGACACAAGCAAGTGTCCATGTTAATGTTAATGAATCAAAGCACTCCCATTATTATCAGTGATTCTTCTTATACCAGCCACAAGTGACGAGGCATGATGTGCTGCTGTGTGCCGCATCTTCTGATACTGTGTGTCTGAAACATAGTAATTATAAAATGTAAAAGTTAAGACACTCCCAGTTAGGGAGTTCCTGAAGGCTTTTCAAAGAGAAGTTTTGAATGTGCTGTTAGGATACAGTGTTATCCTTCATAACGGACACAGGGATGTTATAATTATTATAGATATTATAGATTATTAATGCTTTTATTATTTTTGCAGGTGTTTGCATATGATTACTGTTTCTGGTCTATGGATGAGGCAGAAACAAGCAAATTTGCAGGTGTGTTGACTTATTATATATATAATTTGAGCTACAACAGTTCTGCACTTACTTACACACAACACACACATCCTACCTGGTGCTTCCGTGCCTCTTGATGAGGGACTATGAAAAACAGAAGCATTTCAGGGAAATGTTCAGAATAACCACTCTGCTTTTTAGAAAAAAGAGGACGTGTGTTTTTTTCCCCTGTGTTAATGAACTGAGCTGTTGCTTAAAGACAAAAAACCTGTAAAACCAGCCTAATGACATAAGAATGCAACAGCATCTCACACCGTTTCACACATCATTATGATTCAGTGATTTGTTTATTTAAGTGAAAACTATAAGATTTAGTTGCTGTGATGGGAAACTGTAAAGCTATTCAGAAGTGCATGTGGTGAGAACAACTATAACTAGTTTCTGTTGTAAGCGACTCATGCAGCTGTTTGTGTGTGCTTGTTACTCTCAGGTCAGGAGGTGGTGTTCCAATGTCTTGGGGAGAATCTCCTGGATAACGCATTCCAGGGTTATAATGCCTGTATATTCGCTTACGGCCAAACTGGTAATTGACTTTTTTTTTTTTTTTTTTTTTTTAACTTTTTTTTTTAAATATTAATTCACTTCTCTGATCATGTTAAGCACAATCCATTATATTAAAACATTTAAAAAGACAGAATTATTGTTTTCCCATACTCTTTCATCTAACTTTTGTTGGCTCTAAATCATGACTGCATCAGTGGACAGGAAAAAAAAATGTAACCAATAATATCCTCTTCCGCCTCCCCCTTTCACCCTCTTCATCTTTTTTTTTTTTTTTTAGCAAGAAAGCACTTAATTAGTTCAGAGACTTGTGTCAGTGTTTTTCTCACAGTTGAATTTGAATGAAAAAGTCAAATGTGTTAATAGCACAGTAACAAATTACAGACAGGATTATGATACCAGCTCAAATCAGTACAGTACATTAAACTAACATCAGAAAAAATAAATAAAAAATAATGACCGTATTGCCCATCACATATAAGGTCTTTCTGACCCTTGTGGAATGATGCTCAGGTAACAGAGTAAAGTACATTTACAACGTGCAGTGTGTTTCATCTGTTCATTTAGCTTACGTAGTTTGAGCTGCGGTGTTGTCAGTGAGGTCAGCTTTATTGGCATCACTTAATCAAGATTAACAGGAATTTGGAGAAGGAAAGGAAGATTTCTTGACCTAAAGCGTGTGGCATCATCTGTCAAACACGGTAAAGGCTCTGGGTCACTGGGGTTCATTGATGATATTGCTGCTAACAGACGTAGAGGGATGAAGTCTAAAGTGAATGGAGCTACATTTCTGCTTAGATTCAGTCTACTACTGCAAAACTGATAGGATGTCTCCTCACAGTACAGATGGGTAGTACCCCAAAGCAGACCACAAAAGCAACCCTGGGAAGCATATGGAAAGCAAGACTGCCAGTGCTTATGATCATCCATTCGAGTGTATTAAACTGCACTGTTTTGTGTGTGCTTTCAGGCTCAGGGAAGTCGTACACTATGATGGGTTCGGCGGAGCAGCCTGGGCTGATCCCGCGGCTGTGCAGTGCTCTGTTTGAAAGGACTGTCCGAGAGCAGAGAGAGGGAGAGAGCTTCGCTGTGGAGGTGTCTTACATGGAGATCTACAACGAGAAGGTCAGAGACCTGCTGGACCCCAAAGGGTAAGAAACACCACCATGAATTGCATTGACTTTTTAATGTATCTTAAAAGATAGATGTTCTTTATATGTGTAATGGGGCAGGACTTTTAACAAGCAGTAAAGATAAACAGTAGAAGTAGCAGTTAGAGATATGACAATATGAGATATTGTACCAAATTGTAGGATGTCATTTGGTGTATAATTTACAGCCTGTGAGCGCCAAGCTAACACACAAGCCACAAGCTAACAAATTATTGTTTGCCTAGAGTATTAAATTGAGACATAATAAGGCTTAGCCTTTGTTTCAGATGTTGTACTTTTATAATGTTATAAATAAAAATAATAATAAACTGAAAACATTCCTTTCTCCTTCGGCTTTTAGCACCATGCTAATGGGTGGGATTTAAGCTTCCATTAAGTGTCATGTTTAAACCTTCCTTTATATACCTTCCTTTCTCAGGAGTTCCCAGGCATTGCGGGTTAGAGAACACAAGGTGTTGGGTCCTTATGTTGATGGCCTGTCCCGTCTGGCTGTGACCAGCTATAAGGTCCAGCACAACAGTTTCAGTCAGTAATGCAGTTTATTAGATTCTCACTTGTTGGGCTGTTTTAGTTCATTTCCTCTGCTTCATTTTCAGGACATTGAGTCGTTGATGTCTGAGGGGAATAAATCTCGTACAGTGGCGGCCACCAACATGAACGAGGAGAGCAGCCGCTCACACGCTGTCTTCAACCTCATCCTCACACACACACTCCGAGACCTACAGTCTGGGGTGGGCTACACAATCTTCCACTACTGAATGCTGAACCAGAGTCTTGAGAATTTGGCCTAACTTGAATTGGTCACACTTCACACTAATTTTCTAATCATGTTTAGTGTTCATCTTGAATATGAGACTGAATGTAATGCTGAAAGGTGTGATTGTGTGTTCTTTTTCACCGTGTGTAGACCAGTGGAGAGAAAGTGAGTAAGCTGAGCTTGGTGGACCTGGCAGGCAGCGAGCGAGCGGCTAAAACCGGAGCTGCTGGAGACCGGCTCAAAGAGGGCAGCAACATCAACAAGTTAGTAACACACACACTCCAACTGCAACAAATTTAGTTTACATTTTTGACCCTTTAAATAATATGCTTTACAATACATTATGATTTTGGCTAATGAGAAATCTGACTCTAAAAATTAAGCATAGGCCAGTTTGGTTCTAAAGAAATTGGAATCTAAATAGTGCTACTCTTGCTAAACCGGTCATACACTTACACAACCACACAAACATGTCCTATCCCTTTTCCCCTTAAACTGTGCAAGTTCCCTCTTGGGCAAATTAATAATATAAGTGTATGGCTGTTTACATGGCCACTCTGGTGTAGTACTTCCATCTATGAAAATTTCAGTTACAGCTCTCAAAATCCCACCAATAATTGATGATAATTATACAGTGTTATTACTGATAATACTACAATTCTACATTTTACAACAGTAAAAAGAACAGCAGTAGTGGACACTAATGCCCTCCTGAACCAAGACATTAACACTCTTAATTGATAAGATTGTTTGTAATGTATTGTTGAGCATTGATGATGATAATTGCTTGTGTGCATGTGTAGATCTCTCACTACTCTAGGTCTGGTGATTTCAGCGCTGGCTGATCAGGGAGCAGGCAAGAGCAAGAGTAAATTTGTGCCGTACAGAGACTCTGTACTCACATGGCTGCTAAAGGTGCACAGTTTTTATTTTGTACAATGAAGCACCACATTATACATCACATAATCTTACACATACGTTTTGGGATACTTTGGCTTGGTTTGTATTCAACTTTCAATTTAATCACTGATTGGGGAGGGGGGGGGGTTCCCTACGCTCCAGTGTTGGCTTGCTGGGTCCCTACGCTCCAGTGTTGGCTTGCTGGGTCCCTACGCTCCAGTGTTGGCTTGCTGGCTTGTTGGCTTGCTGGTTTGCCCAGATGTTGCAGACCTTGTGAACAATTACAGTAGAATCAACATTGAAATGACATAAATGAGCATCATTTCAACATTGAATTTTATTGATAGCTTCTGAACATTTTCATGGTTCTGCTTCATGTAAAATATATATATTTTTAAATCTAAAGTCACATCTTACATTACATTGCTTTATTCAGTATTTGACAGAGTTGGGGCAGAGTCTACAATTAGTCACATTGGTTCCCACATGATTTCCTTTGTTTTAAGTTTTAACTGACAGACCAGTTTTACAGTGTATGTAGTTATTGCAATACAATATTAGATATATTGACTACATAACAGATATTTTTACTTGCCAAGACAAATTAGCATTTATCATTTTGTGCTGACACCACAACTAGGGATAAAAAAAAAAAAAAGATATTTTGTTTTGATTTATAAATGTGCACTGTCACACACAACATTTACACATATGTCACATCTAGAGAAATATTGCCAATATAATAGGACTCTTTGAAGCAGATAAACATGAACCTATTGCCAGAGGGGTATAAATGCCCCCGAGCATTGAGCTGTGGAGCAGTGGAGCAGTGGAACTGTGTTCTCTAAAATGATGGTGCTCCATCCCATACTTTTGGGATGAGCTAGGGAGTTGAGGATGAGGTGGGGTGATGATCTAGTATAAAATTTAATAGAAAACCGTAGCGGCAGGTACTCAAACAAAAGCAGGAGTAACACTTGGTTTTTTTAATATTCTTGATTTCAAAAGAACCATGTATGTAAGTGTCCCTATACTTTTGTACATATAGTGTAGGTGCCCCCAGTCTTTTGACAGGCAGTGTTATTTAGCATTTCACACTAAGGTGTACTTCTTCTGTGTGTGTGTGTGTGTGTGTGTGTGTGTGTGTGTGTGTGTGTGTGTGTGTGTGTGTGTGTTTTGTGTGTTTTTCCTTTCAGGACAGTCTGGGTGGTAACAGTCGCACAGCTATGGTGGCTACAGTCAGTCCGGCTGCTGATAATTATGATGAGACTCTGTCCACTCTGCGCTATGCAGATCGGGCCAAGAGCATTGTAAACCACGCGGTGGTGAACGAGGACCCGAACGCCAGGATCATTCGGGAGCTGAGGGAGGAGGTGGAGAAACTCCGGGAGCAGCTCACTAAGGCTGAGGTGGCTCCTAAGTTTGAGCATGTCTGCTGTTAGACCTGCTGCAGTTCGGGTGTTCAGTTGTTATGCATGTTTGTGTGCACAAGGCTATAACTTGCCTGTCTAATCTCTCTCAGTCCATGAAGGCTCCAGAACTGAAGGAGAGGCTGGAGGAGTCTGAGAAACTGATTCAGGAAATGACTGTTTCATGGGAGGAGAAACTCAGGAAGACTGAGGAGATTGCACAGGTACATACAGTGAAGTGGGAGTGTTTTTTTAGTTATTATTATTTTGCTGTACCTTTAATTTATTACCTTACAGTATTATTTGTCATTTCATAAATTATAATATAGTAAATTTGGGTGTAGTCATTCAAAATGCAATGGTGTCTTTCGATATAGCACAACTACATCGGGCAGATTTCAGTGTTGGGTTCATGACTATATGACTCTCTTCCAACCTCTCTTTATCTCTAAGAATCAACCAGTCCATTTCTTGTTACTGTACCTTTAAGGTACAGAGACGAGCTCCGTTCTAATCGCTGCCCTTTATTGTTTTTTATTCAGAAAGTAGTCCAGGCTGAAATGCTTCAACTGTAATGTAAATGGGTGGAGCTAAACTGTTGTGTATTGAATAACCAGATGTGTGCAAATGTTACAAAAGTACCAAAGTGTGTTTGAAATGTGTTATATAATTTAAAAACTGTACCAATACTGCAAATGCATACTGCATCAAACTCTTATTTACTCTATTTACTCTGGTTTGCATAATATGAGCCTTTAATGTTTCCATTTTTCAGTGTGTTAGAACATTAAAGGTTATGAAAGCACAATGTTAAAAAACGCTGTAAATTGTGTCCTGACCTACCGCTCTAGCAGCAAGCTAATATGTTAGCTTCAAGCTAATACACCAGCCGCAGGCTAACATGCTATTCTTGATACAAAAATATGACACGATGCGTCCCATTGTAAATGCATTGTTTCATCCCTAAATGTGTAGGCCATATTTACTGTCTGTATCTACAGGTTAACAACTACACTTCTGCACTTTTAATATTAAGCAATTACATAAATGTAGCAGAAATTAAAATATGTGGTGTTGTTGTATTGTGTTCAAAGTCTGAAATCTCCACACAGTTTCTCACATATATGCACATTTTGTATAAAATTTAAACACTTACTTGAAAGTTAGAGCATGTGACCTTTTGTTACTTCTGGAGGTAAGTGCAGTGCTTTTTGTGTTGCACAGGAGAGACAGAAGCAGCTGGAGAGTTTGGGCATTTCTCTCCAGTCGTCTGGTATCCGGATGGTGGAGGATAAGTACTTCCTGGTGAATCTCAACGCAGACCCTGCCCTCAATGAGCTGCTGGTCTATTACTTAAAGGTGAGTTAATAGTATGGTGCATGTACACTATTGTTCCTCTGTTTGGAATCACTTTTTCCATTATGAAAGTATTACATTTGTTGGAGATGAATGTTGAAGATTATATTATGATGCTAGAATTTGAGGATTGAGAAAGCTGTAGAACACTGAGAATAAAGTTATTATAAAAGTATCGTCCATACATACATAGAACTTCATATTTAAAAAGTGGTAATCATATATTGAGGTGGTTAACTTCTTAAGAAATGACTTTAAATATATATATTTTGTACAGTATATGATTTCTCATTGAATAACCTTTATACAGAAGGTGTCTAGCTTATAGTATTTCAATCAACGCTAAGTTTATAGGTTTATAAAAAATTCAGTTTACAGTAATTCTTGGTCTGACAAATGATTCTAAACTTTTAATTAATTGTTAATGATCATTTAATTTAGTTTTACATGACGACAGCATCCAAACCCTGATAAATATATATGTATATATATATATATGGCCTGTGTTTGGATAATAAGAGTATGATGGTATTGGTACATAGTTTTACAGTTTTAAAAACTACTGCATGTATACAAATTGAAGTGTTGAATAATAGTGTAGAATTCTTCAAATAAGCCTAATTGCATGTAAAATTGATCAGTGCAAGGGAGGAGACCAAAATAACACAGATATAGTCATGTTTTGTGTATATGTGTATGTGAATCCATACAGGATCATACCTTAGTGGGATCAGCAGACTCTCAGGACATCCAGCTCTGTGGAATGGCCATTCAGCCACAGCACTGCGTCATTGACATCACAGATTCAGGAGTGATACTCACCCCAAAGAGAAATGCTCGGTAATTACACACACGGTTGTGCTTTACTTACAATGCTTTGAATTACTGTAGTTAATTAGCCAAATATATATTTTAGTTATATAATATATATATATTTAGGTAGTGTGTTCTCAAAAGTTAGCATCAGGACAGAAGTTGTAAGAAAATACACAAAATATAATCAAATAAAAATCTCTACATGAATATAACAAACAGGAATGCTGTTAACAGCAGGAGAGCAGCTGCTTGGGTAACAGCTGTTCCAGGTATTAATTTTGGCCATAATGTAAGTGTGTGTTTTGGTGCGTGTTTTTTAGTACCTGTGTGAACGGCACCCCCATTTCTGCCCCAGTCCAGCTTCATCATGGCAATCGCATCCTCTGGGGCAACAACCACTTCTTCAGGTTTGCTTCTCTCTGTCTATGTTTATGAACACATGCCTCTACTTCCTGTTCTGTTGATATAGATGGGTAGATTCTTCCTTCTTTCCACCCGTCTGCCCACCACCAATCCATCCACCCATCCGTCCATCTCCCAAATAAAAAAAGAACTGTGTAAAATCACCAGCATGTTCTCACTCTTGACCAATTTAATTTCTTACACTATTTAAAAAGAACAGCTGCTATTTATATGGTGTGAACAGGTCATGACAAATGGTTTATGATTAACGTTGTCTTTTTTTTGCTCCTAAATTTTGAATGACATTGACATTGAGAATATAGTAGGGATATAAAATCTATCAAATCAAAGCAGCATCATGTAGCAGTTACTGCAGCTTTATCTTAAAATGACAGCTTTAAAGTCGTATTGATTCTACACTAACTTGTGATGACAGAGTTGTGGGTTTGAGACCCGGGCTCGTCAAGCTGCCACTGTTGGGCCCTTGAACAAGGCTCTCCGATCCACAGGCATTCGATGATGTATGTCCAGCGTTCTGGCATTTGCACTCACACACTAGTGAACACACAGTAGTAGTATGTGTGTGTTCACTGTTCTGATGGATTAAAGGCAGAGGCTAAATTCCGTCTGTGTCCAACATAAATGGTGAATGTGGTTGTCTCTTTGTCTGTACTAGGGAGAATACACTGCTAACTGCACTATGGAACTCTAGTGGAGTGTGAATGACGCCTCTCCCAAGAGCCATGTAACCCGTGTCATATTTGTCTGAAATCCTGTAATGTTACTCTACCACCTCAGTCCACACCGTCGCTGTGTAGAGCTGACCATTAAGGAAGATTCTAAGTGTAATTTGTATTTATAGTAGTGGTGTAAAAGTGAATTACGGATGCAGTGGGAGTATGTTTAATAAGAGACTTCTTGTATGTGTTATTTGCTGTTTCTCTCAGGATAAACCTGCCTAAGTCACGGCTTCGTGTCGGAGCTGAAGCAGAGGAGGGTGGGGGGATGAAGGCTGCTCTCAGCATGGAACAGCTGGATGTGGATCTGGACAGAGTGAGTCAGGGCTCCAGCGAGGTCAGCTTCAACTACGAGTACGCCCAGACCGAAGTCATGATGAAAGCCCTGGGTAGTGATGGTGAGTACACTGGAGATTATGGTTTTAGGAATTATGGGGAAGCTTGCAATGAGACTGAATTATCTAGGCAGACTGGTTGTTATATTTTTCTTTTCTCCCACTTTGTCTTCGCTGAGCAGACCCGATGCAGTGTGTGCTGCAATCGCTGGAGCGGAGACATGAGGAGGAGAAGCGTTCTGCTCTGGAGCGTCAACGGCTGCAGTACGAGGAGGAGCTTCAGCGCCTGCGCCGGTGCTTGGGCCCCGAGAGATCACTGCAGCGAAGAAGCAGTGGGGCCCCAGTTCTGTCCTCCATGCACACCTCAGAGAGCCACCTCCGACAGGCCAGCGATGACAGGTCTGAGCTCTACACAACTACATGGATTACTAACCTCACTGCAGAAGAGCCACCTTCCTAACCCTGATCCAGCTAATCTGTTTTCTGGAGACAGTGATTAGGTGGAGCAGGTGTGTTTGTTTTGAGTTGGATCTAAACTGTTCAGAGTGGTGGATCTTCTAAACTGCAGGGGTACTGGAGGCTCAGTGGTTAGAGCACTGGAGTATTGATCAAATGCTTGTGAGTTTGATACCTGTGTCTGTTAAGCTGCAACTGTGGTCTCACACACATATTTAAAGCCTACTTTTCTTTAGGATATTTAGCAAAAATATCATATTATGCAGTTCATACTATTACATTTCCTTTCTGTATGTTATAAACTGCAACATTAATATTTATATTAGACATAACACTATTTCTGTTTTCATTAAAAGCTGTGACTAATTCTATTTAACATATGCGGGTAAATTTTTCCACAAACAGGTGCTGAGTTTTGCTCATTACTATGCATTAGCTTGTTAACTCTTTTGATTGGCTGTCACTGAAGTCACATGTAAAAAAAAAAACTGTAACATTAAAAAGACATCAGTGCACAGAGCACTGGCACATATTGCGTAGCACAGCACCATTACTGCCAAGTTTTATCATTCTGGCCTAGTGTCTCTTATGCGTGCATGTGTGTCTGTGTGTGTCTGTGTCAATCTCAGAGAAGCAGTGTTGACACGTAGTCTGCGGAAGCTCAGAGAGCAGATTGTCAAAGCGAACCAGCTGGTGCATGAGGCCAGCTTTATCGCTGAGGAGCTCAACAAAAAAACGGAGTACAGTGTCACCCTGCAGATCCCTGCAGCCAACCTCAACGCCAACCGCAAGGTCAGCATGACCTTACACTAACTAAACTGCACTTTATCACACAAAATGTAATCCTTAAAAAAATACTGAATATACTGTCATTTTATATAAACTGTAACAGAATTTAGAATTAAAAACACAGTTTTTAGATATAAGACTGGTTGTAAGGAAAACCAGCAAACATTCAATGTAAAGTAGTCCATCTCCCCCATACTCTCCCCAGCAGTGTTTGATGTGTGCTTTTCTCTGGTGATGTGTGTTTAGAGAGATGTCGTGTTGAGTGAGCCTGCGGTTCAGGTGAGGCGGAAAGGGAAAGGAAAGCAGATATGGGCCATGGAGAAGATGGAGAACAGACTGGTGGACATGAGGGAGCTCTACCAAGAGTGGAAGGACTATGATGAAGACAATCCTGTACAGTGGCGTTACATTTTCTACTGATGACTGATCAGGAACAACAGCTGTTTACATACAACATATCGTCACTGTTACGCAAAAAACTTGGCAGCTTTTCAGGAGAAAGGACAACCCTTCCTAACTTTCAGTAGAAGTCAGTGTAAATGTTTTTTTATTCCATTTTATTCCAGGAGCATTCACAGTATGTCAAATTGTGAAACACAAAAAATTGGAAATACACGTTTTATGTGTGACCGTGACGATATATCAGTCAAAAGCTGGTTCACAGCTACACAGAGATTAATTCTTTATATTATTTGTATCATTAGTGTGATAAATGTGTCTGCATTGGTTCACTACATGTGAGTAGAGTTTCAGAGATGGGTTTACAAATATGTGCTTTTGAAATTAAGAGCATTTACATAAAACCTTAGGTATTCAATCTTGACAGTAAATTAATATTGTACACATTGCATAGAAGATATCTGAAGAGATATTTGAGTTATTATGGGTGTGCATTGCAAAGTCCATCTACAGTTCCAACTGCAGATTGTTGGGTTTAATTGTCCACTTGGCGATACCATAGCAATTACCTGAGATACCATAGGAGCTGCCTAAAAACACTATAGCAGCTGCGTTGCAGCTACTAAGTCACTCCATAGAAACCATTTACATTTACGGCATTTAGCAGACGCTCTTATCCAGAGCAACTTACAAAAGTAAGTCTTCAAACTTCAGACTTCTCAACACCTTAGCCAACTTGTAGCAACACCAAAGCAACATCCTAACAACCCGATAGCAACCACTTCACAAAAATAGTTTCACCCTAATGACCATATAACCACTCTCTGGCAACTGCACTTAAGATAAGCAACCATTCTGTGTTTCCTTAAGGAAATGCTCTGTTCTCATTGCATTTTGTTACGGTATTTTAGTAATTATATAAAATTTGTCTTACTCGGGTTTTAAAATTAAATACTTATAATTTAAGTAAGTATTAGTTTTATGAAAATACATACTGTTTACTTGGTACAGAAGTAGCAAAAGTTTGCTTTGTTTTGTTCTTCCTCTTAACAATCAGTAATTCTCATTTTCTGTTTAAATATCCATCCTGTCCACAATTACACTATTTCACCTTTGAGTAAAAACCAAGACCACTCTCATCTCTGTTCCCTCCAGGTAATGCGCTCCTACTTTAAAAGGGCTGACCCGTTCTTTGATGAGCAAGAGAACCACAGTTTGATCGGAGTAGCAAACGTCTTCCTGGCCTGCCTCTTCTGCGATGTCAAGCTACAGTACGCAGTGCCTATAATCAACCAGAAGGGGGAGGTGTGTGCAAAAACAAAGAATTAGTGAAGCAGTAACGAAGCACTACTACCAACTGTTTTAAATAAGATGATACAGTGGGTGAAACTAACTGTGGATTTTCCAGTGGTAACAGTAATGGGCTGTAAAATGTATTAATGTATATAATAATGTCATATGAAAATGTATGAATGTATACCATTGTATGTATTCTAGAATTGTGTATGGTGATATCTGTATTGTGCTAAAAAAAGTGTTTGAGTGTGTCTTTCTGTGTCTGAGCTCAGGTGGCGGGGCGTCTGCATGTTGAGGTAGAAAGGGTGAGTGGGACGCTGGAGGCAGAAGGTGGAGGAGAGGAGACTGACCACAGCCTTGAGGGAGAAACACATGAACGCAAACTGATCTGCAGGGTAAAGCGTCAGATCACCATCACCACTGCATCGCTGTGTCAGGCGCTGTATCTCCTCTATCTGCACAAAGTGATATAGTGACAAATTCTAAAAATAGTCTGTGTGTGTGCGTGTCTCTGTTTGTGTTGTATATTCAGATAAAAGTCTCCCAGGCCACTGGGCTGCCCCAGCACCTCTCCAACTTTGTGTTCTGTCAATATCACTTCTGGGGTCAGGAGGAGCCTGTGTTTATTGCCCCGGAGGTGGATCTAAGTGCCCCATCCACTCCCAGCAGCAAAGACCCCCAATGCTTGGTGGTGTTTGACAGCTGTAAGGTCTGTAAGACTAGAAAATCTCTTATACAGTCATATAGTCAATCAGGCAACGCATGGTTGGTGGCGGACGTTTGCTTTTAGCTGGCATGTAATGAAAGTTTCTGCCCCATCAATTAGCATGGTTAGCATGTGGTAATTATATACTACCAATTAGCTGCATAACCAATTGGTACTAAGTAGGCAAGGCAGACACGGCAGGCATTTGTTAGCTGTTTACTGTACTTTGGTCTATGTTTATAAATAACAGCGAGTCACACAGTATCAGAAACAACATAATAAAGTCTATTAGAGATTCTCAATCAACTGTTTGAGAAGCCGTTTGAGACAAGTATACAATGACTTGGGTATGCAGTATCTTGGCTGCATTTGGAGTAACAAGGGCAAAGTTTATTATTCACTGACTATTGTGATTAAAAACACAAAATATGTTTAATATTAGTATGATTCTCAATGCACTTCTGTGTCCTGACCTCATTAGGAGCTGGACGTTTCTCTGACAGAAGATCTAATGGATTTCCTGGCTGAGGGTGCTGTGGCTATTGAGGTTTATGGTCACAAACTAGCCAACCCCCGCCGAAACCTGGCTTTGTGGGACCTAGGGGTAATCCAGGCCAAAACCCGTTCCCTTAGAGAGAGGTATACACACACTCACGCACACACACTCACAATCTGCACACATCTACATTCTGGGACACTCAGCAGGAGAGGAAATAAAGTAACTGTAATAATTTTAATTAATAATTATTCAGCAGTTAAAAAGTATCTTATATAACTGGGTGAACATCATTATTCTCTCTGTCTTAAAACAACAATATTCTTATATCAGCATTGAATATCATTGCGTGAATGTGGCTGTCCTATCCCAGGTGGAGTGAGGTGATGAGGAGGTTGGAGCTGTGGGTTCAGGTGCTGGAGCTGAATGAGGGTGGAGAGTTTGTGCCTGTGGAGGTCGTTCCTGCTAAAGATGTCCGCACAGGAGGGGTCTTTCAGCTCAAACAGGTAAGTGGGCTCTACCGTAAAGTGATCGTCAGGGATCATTGCAGCTTTCAAAGAATATACAAGTACAGGCACAGTACAGGAAAGCCATTTAGAACAGAGTGTAGTACCGGACAGCCATTCAGATTAGAGGCAAAGTACAGGGCAGCCAATCCAAACAAAAGTATTTAACATGTATTAGTCTTGAAGGCACAGTAACAGAACCAGCCTGTTTAATTCTAATACATAAAAGAGAGTTTGGAAAAGTGTGGTGAAGAATTAGGATTAAATTTTGAATTAGAAATGTAATGGTACTTGAACCCCACACACACATTTTAAGTGGGGATTAGGAGGCAAAAAATGTGTGTGAAATAATACAGTTACTGTGTGTTCACGTGCAGGGTCAGTCTCGGCGTATCCAGGTGGAGGTGCGCTCCGTGCAGGACTCAGGCACCATGCCCCTCATGGTGGATTGCGTGGCCAGTGTGAGTGTGGGCAGTGTGGAGGTTCGTCTAGCTCCGCGGGTAAGCGCCCATTACACGCTCATAAATCTGATCACTTACTGCCCAGCTGTTTACCCTAACACACACACCCACACACACGTACCTGTTTGTACTGATGGCTATTGTATTTATATATATATATACAGTGAGGAAAATAAGTATTTGAACACCCTGCAAATTTGCAAGTTCTCCCACTTAGAAATCATGGAGGGGTCTGAAATTTTCATCTTAGGTGCATGTCCACTGTGAGAGACATAATCTAAAAAAAAATCCGGAAATCACAATGTATGATTTTTTAAAATAATTTATTTGTGTGTTGCTGCTGCAAATAAGTATTTGCACACCTGCCAATCAGCAGAAATTCTGGCCCTCGAAGACCTGTTAGTCCGCCTCTAAAAAGTCCACCTCCACTCCACTTATTATTCTTAATTAGAAGCACCTGTTTGAGGTCGTTAGCTGCATACAGACACCTGTCCACCCCACACAATCAGTAAGACTCCAACTACTAACATGGCTAAGACAAAAGAGCTGTCCAAAGACACCAGAGACAAAATTGTAGACCTCCACAAGGCTATTGCCAAGCAGCTTGGTGAAAAAACATCAAATGTTGGAGCAATTATTAGAAAATGGAAGAAGCTAAACATAAATGTAGTTTGTTCTAGTAATAAACTATCACTGTATAGTGTTTGAAAGAAAGCATAAACATACCACTGAGACCCAGGAAGATGACAGAAACATGGGTACCTGTAATTGCAAACAAAGGTTACTGTACCAAATATTAACATTGATTTTCCACAGGTGTTCAAATACTTATTTGCAGCAGTAACACACAAATAACTTACACAAATGACATGCACCCAAGATGAAAATTTCAGACCACTCCATGATTTCTAAGTGGGAGAACTTACAAAGTCTCAGGGTGTTCAAATACTTATTTTCTTCACTGTATATATATATATATATATATATATATATATATATATATATATATATATATATATATTATGAGACATCTTGGTTATTTACTTATTATAATCAGTGTTTTATTGGGGCTACAGTACCAACATTATATTAGAATAAATTTTACATTTATCTGCCAACAAATCCATCCACATTCAGACTTTATTTGTATTTATTTGTTTGTATTCTGTAATGTTTATTTATGTAAGCATATTATGTATGCAATTCACCAGGACAGATTCATCATATGTTCAAGTTTTGATCAGAAAAATAATCCTAATTCTGATTATTTCTGTGTAGGTGGGAGATGAAGACATGGACAGCTATCAGGTAACTGTGATGTAGAGATTTGTGTGTTAGCATACAGTGGCTTTTACTTAATGGCCATAGTGGTTTTTTTAAGCAACTCTCTGCTGCTACTGAAATGGTCCTGTGCATTCCTAGTTGTCTGCTTTTACTGAATCATTGATGTTCATGTGCAGGAGAAGGATCTGGAACGGCTGAGATCTCAGTGGCTGGCAGCTCTCACTAAGAGACAGGAGTATCTGGACCAGCATCTTCAGAAACTTGTCTCCAAACCAGGTAAACCAGGTAAATTTATTAAAGCACATTTAAAACAACACACGCTGACCAATGTGGAGCAAAGTAGTCTCTGTCTCTGTCTCTCTGTAGATAAGTCAGAGGATGATGTAGAGAGGGAGTCTCAGTTGTTGGAATGTCGTTTGACGCTGACCGAGGAGAGGAATGCAGTGCTGGTACCGTCTGCTGGCAGCGGCATCCCTGGAGCTCCTGCACAGTGGTCGGTACTGTAGTACAAATACAGAACGTCTCACACACCTCAGAGCCTCCCTGCATCTTAACTGAGTATCTGTCCCCTGCAGGGTTCCTGTGCCGGGAATGGAGACCCACGTTCCTGTCATCTTCCTGGGTCTCAGTGGTAGGTTTATGCTTTCTTTCAAACACTATACAGTGATAGTTTATTACTAGAACAAACTACATTTATGCTCAATGTAGTTGATCAGCCTAGACTGTTTGGTGCCTGAATTTTATTTATTTATTTATTTATTTAAGCCTGTACCCCACCAGTTAGTGCATAGTGCTTGCCGGAGACATCAAACACTTGCCTTAAACTGTGTGGACTCAAACGCTTGCTTGTGTGTGGAGGTTTATGGAAAAAGCCTGAAGAAGAAAATGCTTTTAGAGAAAGTATTCAAAATCCAGTCCTGGACTTAACCAGCCCTTCCAGATATTGGATAAGCCTTAACATAAACACATCTAGATAACAGGTGCAGGTCTATAAAGCATTAACTTTGAGCCTAGCACGCAAAAACAAATTCAAAGATCAATGATATGGGTGCTCTGATGCTCTGAGTATGGGAGGAAAACAACTACAAATCAATACAGCTGTGACGGATCAACACACTTGTTTATTAATGCACATGCTAATAAGAGCAAGTGAATTAGCAACTAAAACAGGATGAATAACAACAAAAAAGAGAGACATTAAAGCCTGTGAAAGGAGTAGGATGGCAGCCAGCAAAAAAGCATACAGTAAGGCTACTGTTAGAAGTTAGTGGACTACAATACCTGAAGCACAGCAGCTACACTAAAACCCAGTTACACAAATCCACATCATAGCATTTTACTGTATTCCTTTATTCTCACACAAAATCCCTTGAACATTTTGAGAAATGTATGGAAACTGTCAAAAGTCAAGAACTCCTCAGTGCATGTCAGATTTAATAAATCCAAATCATATTACATGAAGGCCTGAATCAAATCTGACTGAATCATTCCTGTTGAGTGAACTGAATCATTGCTTTTCATAGTGTAATGTTTTTGTATCATATTGTAAACTTTGTATCTAAATGTATGTCGAAAGATGGAGATTACTACTGCTTCAACACAAGTTTACTTGTTTGAGACATTATAGAAGATCAAATATAATGATAGTATAACACACACCTAAAAACAGCAGTGCGAGCCATCTTCAGGTCTGTACTCGTCTGACGTTCTTGTCTGTACAGCTTCGGATAATTAGAGAGCTATAATATGAATTTCCATTACCTGTTAGCTACAAAGACTTCAGACACCAAACATGTGTTGGCTGAATGACTACATTTTGGGGAAAAAGGTGAAACTGTTTAATGTTTCTTCGTAGTTCATCAGACAATCCCTAATCCCTAATCCCTTTATCCCTGATAAATCGAGTTTCTTAACACTCCTATACCTCATACTAACTGAGCCTCGTGTGTTGGTGTGTTCACAGCTGATGACTTTTATGACGGTATGTCGGCTCCGCTGGCTGGAGGTTTGGATGCAAGTTTGAATGGAGAGGATGATCCAGACGATTTCTTTGACCTACAGATAGTAAAGCAGCATGACACAATGGTAAAGGAGATTAATGTTAACGGTATAGAGCTTTTCACGACAGACCACTCTGCCATAATGCAAAACATACAGATGTGTGCAAAAGTTTGGACACCCTGTTCAAATGCCATTTGTTGATTTTGTGTAAATAAGTGAACAAATTGCTTAATGCACAGAAGATAAACTTTAAAATGCTAAATTTAATAAATAAAGAAAATCCAGGTGAATTAAATCTGTATTTGTGGCTAAATAGCCAGCTAAATGTGGCTTTTTTCCCTATCAAATTCCAATCTCAAAGGGGTATAAATTGTAAATAAAACAGTTTAGACTCTGCACTTTTACACGTCTTAAGATTCCAAATATTCCGAAAAAAGTTTTAAGACCCATATACACTTCTGTAGGTTAAGTCAGATCAGATTTGAATGGTTTTAACAAATGTGTGTGTGCGTGTGTGTAGGTGAAGGCGGAGGCCTCGTGGGACTGCACAGTGCACGAGTGTGCTGAGCTGAGTCGTGGCGGGGGTCCAGAGCAGGGTGTGTATCTCACTGTGCGGGTGGTCGTGCTCCTCAGCCATCCAGCTCAGATGCAGCTGGTCCTGCGCAAACGCATCTGCGTCAACCTCACCACACGACAGGTCAGAGACACACTGGGGGGGCCTGCAGTGTTGCAGAACTGTGGATTTGACTATGTAGCTTCATTAAAGTAAATGATTGAGTTCAGCTGCTGGTGTAACTGAACAAATCAGGAGTTCACAGAGAAGTGCTGTTCTAGCTGTGTCCTTCTAACCAACACACTCTGACCACTGACTTTGTGTTCATTTGGGCTTTGGGTTTTGTGATGTGTGGTAAAACCACACTTACTGTTGAAAAATGTCATTACAATGCAGTTTTCATGACTTCCCAGGGCTTTTACACGATGCACACCGATCATCTGAGGATCAAACTTTCCCCTGCACTAACACACCCTCTTTAACTCTGGAATGTTTTGCTTACTGGTTCATGAGGAGTACTAGAGAAAAAAAGTGCTAAAAGAAATATAGGACAGGGGGACTTCTGCTGTAACTCAGAAGCTTCAGTTAATGAAGAACCGGTAATTAAGTGATTTATAGAATCTGAGATTTTAAGTGAAAGTGGAATTTAATTAGACTACTTCTAGACTTTTGATCGTTTGTTATTTCTCTGTTTGTCTTTAAAAGCTAAATCGATTATATACGTGGTTTGGTCAGATGCCGACCAGTCGATCTTGTCTGTTTTGAAGTTCAAACCATCTGAAGATACAGGTGTTTTTTTCCTGAAAGCACATAAAGATTTTATTATCCGTGATGGTGATACAGCTCTTTTACGTGGTTTACAGATGCACCAATGTATTATTAATTCTGTGATCTGATACACTACACTGATTGCAGGTACTTCTAATCAGATCATGCAGTCTAAATTGCTTCCTGACACTGACTGTGGTCCTCTGGGGTTGGCTGTCTCTGATCTAGACCCGTTGTTTAGACTGGTTAAGTTGTGAAATGTTTGTTTGAGTGGTAACATTTTGCTTTCTGCTGCAGGGGTTTGCTAAAAGCCTGCTGAAGCGGATGTCTCAGCGGAGCTCCATCCCCGGCTGTGGGGTCACCTTCGAAATCGTCTCCAACATACCAGGGGTATTGCTCTCTGATTTCTATCTGCTATGAGCTGTTGTCTTCTGAATTACATGAGCTTTGGGGGATGTTTGATGTACCTACTGAACATTCTTCACACTAAGACCCGATAAATGGTTTCACTAAGATCATTTTTATGATTTTAAACACTATCTCTGCTTATTTCTCTGAGACTGCTGCTATAAAAGCAGGTTCTTTATTTGGACGTCTGCTTCAAGGAACACAAAAACATTTGATACAAAAAACAATTCCACTTTCAGAGCCTCTAATGTAACAAGAACCCATGATCTGTATGAGATAGCAAGAGGAGCTGAACCACTGACTGTATATATAATATACATTATATGTCCAAATGTTTGTGGACACCCTTTCTAATAAATGCTTTGAGTTGTTTTAAGTTGCACCCATTGCTGACACAGATTTGCAAATGTGCACACACACACACAGCTTGTCTAGTCCCTGTTGAGAAGTACTGCCAATACATCAGGACTCTCTAGAGCTGATCTACAGGAACCTATTGGCACCATGCCTAATGCCAGGCATGGTCTGGGCTGTGGAGCAGTGGAACTGTGTTCTCTGGTATGATGGTGCTCCATCCAATACTGTTGGGATGAGTTGGGGATGCGGTGGAGGGATGATCTTCTAGTATCCTGAATTCACAAGTAGAGACAGTAGAGACAGTTACTCCAACAAAAGCAGGATAGACATATTTTTAATACCCTCAAATTTGGAAGAAACAATGAATCTCATATACACTACATAGACAAAGGTATTGGGACATCCGCTCAAGATATATATATTTAAAATATTTGAAATTTAATATGTTGTTAGTAGATGCTAGTCCCCATTCAGTGTTTTATTGTTCCTTAAGGACATGCAGGGCCCAGAAGACAGGGAGATGTTGGCCAGGCTGGCGACCAACGCAGAGAAACCAGCAGAGGACAGTGAGGCAGCCATAGAGAAATACCTGCACAGCATTCTTGCTGTGGAAAATATCCTCACTCTGGACCGACTCAGACAGGTACAGGCATATACACACACCCACAAACACAGTCTCTTGCATGTCACCAGATGTTCATAGTGAATAGTAGGCGTGTCTGGAGTTATGTTCAGTCTGGTGTGTTTCCCACCATCACACTTTATCTTTCTGTTGTTTCATGTAAAATGATATCCTTTTATGATGTGGAAAAGAATTATTTTTTTACTTTGACTATTTAAAATATTTATGTAAATAATAATGTTTTTACACATCAGTAGTTGACAATAAACAACAGCTATCAGTTATACTATACACACACACACACATCACAGGAATTAATGTCACTGTAGTGTTTGGAAGTAACTGGGAGCTAAATATTCAGGGTGGTCAGAGAGACTGTATTATAAGATATTAAACAAATTGGTCCTTTAAAAAAGTAGGCTACCAATCAAACTAAATCAGTCCAGAATGTTTCATTATAGAAATAGTTCACTGAAACCAAAGTGATTTTTACTGCAGTATAAATTCATTAGCAGCACATCTTTTCTAAATGTGGTGGCTGTATTATTTATAGAAACACAGGAAGATCAGTATCAGCTGGTAGGGTACTCTCGGATTAAGGTAAAATGGATGGGGACATCTCTAAAGCCTACAGATTTATATAAAGCTATTGATAAGTTGTTTAAAAGATCACAGTTAGAAGAACAGATATGGTTGATACTGTTTGTATGTGTCCGTGTGTGTGTGTGTGTGTGTGCGCGTGTGCAGGAGGTTGCTGTGAAAGAGCAGCTTGCTAACAAAGGGAAGAAAAGTACACGCTGTCTAAGTTCCCCCAATATAAACAGGGTGAGTAGATCTCTTGACATGCGCTTCAGAGAGGTTGAAATAGAAATGCCGTAATATTTCTCTCCATTATTTTCAGCTGTCTGGCAGCAGGCAAGATCTTTCCCTCAACCATGAGCCCCCCCTAAATAAGGTGAGACCTTGCAAAATACACTTCATGAATAAGTCTTATCTCAATATCAGTTTTAAAATGTTCACTGGATAATAAGTCATATGCAAACTATGACCACCCCTGTTTAAAGGACACTGTATTGCTTTTCTAGCAGAAATAATATGTGGAATAATGCTCTCCAGTAAATGAGTGGACATACAGCAAAATATGTATCAAATGTGCCATAACTTTTGTACACAAGTACACTATTTTTGTAAATAGCTCATCTAGTCACTTTTGTGATTTTATTTTATTTTTAAATGTATTTTTATTTAAAATAATCAAACCACATTGTTGTGGAATTTGGGATTTTTTTTTGTTGATTTTATTTTATTTAACTTTTCAAAACTAAGTGTAGAGTTGATTTTGCTCTCTTGTCTGATATTCTTTAGAGTGTTTGGGATAAACAACACAGTATTTCTGTGACACATCCATCTCTAAAAGGCACATCTCATTCTGATCTGTCCCAAAGCCAGAACCCAGATCCAGGTAAACCACCTTAGCCAACACTGCTGTTCACCTGTTCACCTGCACTTCACTTATTTGCCCTTTCTTTAATTTATTATTTAATCTCAAACAAAAGCAACCCACCAGCCAAGGCATGTTCGGTGTCTTTAGTGTTATACGTTTACCACTAAATAAATAAATAAATAAAATAGTGGTCTAATGTGGTTTGGTTTGTGGCACTGTATGTCCCATTGTTATCTAAAAACAATGCAGGCAAAATATGGCTTTAAAGGTAGAGACATAAGACCTTAAGACTCTGTTCCTGTTCAGTTCATGTTAATAGAGAACAGTGCGTCAGGCAGTGTCAGAAACCACATAAACATCTAATAGAGATTACTGAACAACTCCACACAGTGAAGAGAGTGTTTGATTATTTAGTCACACAGTTAGCACAATGCTAATCAGTCTACATAAACTTCCAAACATGTCGTCTGCCTAACTGCAGCTGATCGGCTAATTATATTTGGTTTTATGATGTTACTATGTTAATATAAAATGTTTACCGTTTCTTTGTATTCTATTCTTTCTTTCTACACCATTGTTTCTTCTACTGGTTTCCTGAAACGGCTCTCCACTGGTCTCTCGTTCTCTGCCATTCCACCCATCTGTCTCTTCTGACACTCTCTCTGCCTCTGCTACTCTCTGACCCCTCCAACGGCCCTTGTAGGACTTTCAGGATTGGCTGCTTCTTATTTCTCCCCAGTTAAGGCTCTGGTGACACCAATGCCCAAAATGCTCAAGTCCCTTTTTCCTAAAAGAGAGGAGAAGAAAGACACAAACACACCTTTAATGCAGCAGCAGGTAAGGGGTTTATTTAATATCAGTATACTTTTTATCCCAGTCATATCAGGTTTTTAGTTTTTTTTATACTAACTGCTCTTTACATTTTTTTTTACCTTTAATGACAGAAATGGTGCAAAAATTACATTTAATACAATAATGTAATATTTAATCAAAAAAGCATGTTTTAATAGCGTACATTAAAAACATCAAGTCCTATAATTTGCCATCCACAATTAAAGTGTTTCACACATTCTAGAAATTGTACCATACCTTGACCAGTATACCTTTATACTGTGTAATTCTTCTTCAGACTGTTCAGACAGGAATTATCACAGATATACATTTTCTCACTTTAATAATAACTATACTTACGTATCAATAAGAGTTACTGAATAATACAACTTATTTATTAAGAGCCAAATAATAAGCCTGCAGTTTAAGAGGTGATAGTGGTTCTTTTTCAGGTGATGTTCACTGAGGAGTCCAAGGAGGACCCTGAGAGGGACAGAGTAGTAGTGTTTGACCTGTTTGGGGGAGGTTCAGTAGGTGTTGGCTTCACGATACTCAAAATCATGATTCTGTGAATTATTTCAAATGAAAAAAGTTCACTAAATCAGAATCATTTTACCCAAAAATTATAAATATATATATATATTTATCCGCTGCGTATAAGAATAGGATTTTTTTAAAATAGCAATTTTCTTTCTTGGTTGCAGGATTTCAACATACATTCCAATAAAAATTTAGCAAGAAATGACACAACATACAACAATTACCTACTAGTGAATCTTCCCAGAGATGAACTGATCAACATAAAATTTCTTCTGAGTCTGTGCAAAATGATGCCTTTTTAACCCCTTAAACTGCAAAGTCACATGTGGACTAATTTCTCAGTTCTAATAACTACAAAACGTAGAGGCTATATCCATTTTATAGTAATTACTAAAGAATAAGGCTTTAGATTAACAGAAAGCCTGCAGATCAAGGGGTTAAACCAGTGTTTACAGTGTATTTATTAAATTGTGGATTTCAGAAACGATCATGGGTTTTATCAGGTATGCCATAAGAAATCAAACAAGAGAAGGATCGTAATTTAGGCAACAAATCTGAATAAATTTGACATTATTATTTTTTGCTAATCCTTAATGTGCAGACTGTTGTTCTGTTGTTCTGACTGGGTTCATAAAAAGATTGCATAACCTCTTCTGCTAAACCCATTCACAGAATGTTCCCCGTATTATAGTCCAGTCTGCAAGTCTTGAGGAAAACCTCAGTTCTCCTAAACTGGTAAGTCCATATACAGAAAATATGCATTACACATTTAGGTTATAATATTAATATAATCTTGTATATTTTGCATTGGTATGTTGTCTACAGGCTCCAGAGGAAAATTCCACTTCACAGCAGTTCGAATTGGAGAACATGGAGAGTGCAGTATTTTCTCCTTCATCTTCCTCTTTGCCTGAGGTTCAAAACTCAACAATATTGCAAGCCACTGAAGCATCAGACACTTACAAAGAAAGCACACCTGATGCTCAGGTAAAAATTTATTAATATTAAGGTTTTACCCTTTGCTTTCTTTTACAATGTGTAGGCATTATTATAAAAACACAATATAAATCACAGAATTTCTGACTTTTTATTGACTTTCAATGATCAATGGTATGTAATATTTTTCTAAATGCCACTCATTTTTAGGCTGAAGGCATTTGCTTACATTCATAACCGTTGATAGTATGTCATGCATCGGACATCAACAAGACAGGAAAGAAACTGGCCCTATGAGTCTAAATGAAATGCATCATCCATAGTAACATACTGCATAAACCACATGATAACAAGTAGCTTTTATTTTTATTTATTTATTTTTTTAAAGAATATTCTGTTTTGTTCTTTTACTTAAACCTGTTACCCAACGTTGGCTGAATGATTTCCTCTTTACCCTGGCTGCACAGATCCCAGTCCCAGAAAGCCAAACAGAGGACCTGTCGCAGTTTGTAGAGGCTCATCCTCATGTTCAGCCTGAGACCGAAGACTCCACTCACAGCCCAGTTAGCAGTGCATCTAGTGGCTACATGTCCACAAGCATCTCCACAGCAACACTCTCAGAAACTTTAGTCTCAAACATGGACCTACCTTTTGAGTCCAGTGTAAAGGAACCAGAGGCAACTGCTGGATCCTCTGACAGAATGGAACTAGAGGAAGACAGTAATGCTGCTGTAGAGGCTATCAGCACTCCACAGAAAGGGGCAGAGCATGCTAGCTTTACTGATAAAGAGCAAGGGTTTGAAAGAGCCAAAATGACTGACCAGTCAAGCATGGGGGATAATGGCCCAGTGCTTCTTGAGGCAGTCCAGGTTGAATCATCGCCTGTAACACAGCCTTCCAGCCTGCCTGCTGCTGAAGCACTCCTGGCTGGATCACCCCCTGTAACACAACCTTCCAGCTTACCTGCTGAAGACGCATCCCTGGCTGGATCACCCCCTGTAACACAACCTTCCAGCTTACCTGCTCAAGACGCATCCCTGGCTGGATCACCCCCTGTAACACAACCTTCCAGCTTACCTGCTGAAGAAGCACTCCTGAGTGGATTACCAGCATCAGCTCCTGATCCTGACACCCAGCCCTCAAAATCCTCACCCCAAATAAAGACTACCAGTCATCTCCCTGATATAAACCACTCACCAGCGGCATCAGGAAAGCAGGAACAACCAGTTCAACCACTGGCACCAAGTCTTCAGACCCAGACCTCCCCGACCTCCACATCAAATCCGTTTAAAATCCAGAGGGTAAAGGCTTCAGGCCTGAAGTCGTTTAAGGGGATCATTCACGAGGTGGAGGAAGACGAGGTTAAACAAGGCATCGATCCACTGTCGGGCTTGAGTGATCCTTTGGAAAAGCTGGAGATCCTGTCAGATACAGAGGAAGTCCATGAGGAAGGTCCCATCCCAGACTGGCTGAAGGAGGATGAATATGTAAACGTAGGCAGCAACAAAAATGGCACAGTGCGCTACATTGGACCTACTGACTTTGCAGAGGGCATCTGGGTTGGTGTGGAACTTGATGTCCCAGCAGGTATGTGTGTTTAGTGCTATTTTATAATTTTTTTTACTGCAATCATTTCTGTCAAGAGGTTTGGGGGGGGGGGGGGACTAGAAGCTCTGAAACATCAGGAACCTGGATGTGTCCTGAATGATTAATTATAGTCAACATAAAATGAAAATCCATAATGCCTGATAATTTAAAAGTGTGCGATACCCAAGGCAGATAACTTACATTTACATTTAGGTTTATGGTATTTAGCTGACGCTCTTATCCAGAACGGCTTACAAGGTTACTCGTATTACTCGTAAACATAATTATTTGTAATGCATTTTAACCTCTTATAGTTCCCCCCACTACAAATGCTATCAGTTCACAGCGTGGTACATTCTCTTACAAGGCTCTCGTCATCAGGTAAAAACGATGGCTCAGTGGGCGGCCGTCATTACTTCCACTGTAACCCTGGCTACGGTGTTCTGGTGAGACCAGACCGGGTTTCTCGTGCCTCGGGCACAGCTAAACACCGGCGACAGAAGCGCAAACAGAACCTCTCGGGCTCCAGCCCCAACCTAGCGGCCCTGACTGCGCTGGCCAAAGGCGAGGGAGCTGGAGGGGCACGCAAAGGAGAGAACAGGAAGTCCTGGAACAGCTAAATGAAGATTTCTTCTATCCTGCTCTTCTCGTCTGTTTTCACCACTATGTCTATATGGCTACATGCTGCCCATTCAGGGACTGTACAGCATTAGCCTTACTCAAAGTCACGACACTGAGTTTACCTGAACAGGTGTAATGCTGTTTAATGCTACAAGATAGCAGCACTGTGTTACATAGGAAACCGTGGTGCCTTGTATGTGTTTTACTGCAATGTGTAATAATCCTTCTGCACTGATCAGTATTTTTCTGATTGTTTTTATGTGTTTTACTACAGAAGGCCTATCATCTATCTACTTTATACTGGCTTCCTAGGAAATCTCAGGGAAGGATGGATCACCACCACCATCAGGGGGGTCTTTGCTATTTGAAACTTTTTCCCCAGATATGTATTAGGAGTAGTCTTAAACTAAACAGCAATGGCAGTGTAGAACCACAATTAAAAGTATTCTTTAATTTAGGCTTAATCTGCATGTGAGAACCTGCCCCTACATTTTAAGGGGGGAAAAACATGGGTGGTTAGCTTGCTTTTGAATGTGTGTGTGTGTGTGTGCTGGGTTGGGATGGTTGTATGGTGTGATCAAGTTGTTTAAGAGATTTTTTTACAGTGGTTTTAACATGATGGGAGTGTGTGTGTGTGTGTGTGTGTAAATCACACAGCATAAAGACTAAGACAACTGTGTAACTACTACTGAAACGTTCCCTGAACACAAAGTGAACACAAAGGCCTTCCTTTTATACCTGAATTTCATCTTAAAAACAGATACTTTAGTCTTTCTCTGGGAACAGTTCTTTCCCATGCAGCCACTAGAACACTTCTCTGCATTTGATTATTCTCCTTTATTTATTTTTATTTAGTTTCATTGAAAGCAAACGCGCTCATTTATGTCAATCAGTGATTCTTACAGCTGTGTTGGAGAAGGAAAAAAATAAAAGTAAATGCCTTTTGGCTTTGGAAACACTTATTCCAAGCCTTTTATTATTCCAGCTTGCTTTTCTTAAAGTAATTTATCATTTTGATTCAACTTGTGTAATTTATTCCTCAGATACAGTTTATCTGTTTTATTGAAGACTCACAGAGGCCAGTTTGGCTTTTCTGCTACGAGAAAACTGCTACGTGTCCATAATGAACTTTTTTTTGTTGTTTTTGATTGATATTCATGCACACACAGTGAAGCCAGGGAAAGAATATGCTGTAACTCTGTTCATCAATATACCTTTATTCTCTAGTAGATACAATACTAAAATAAACACAAGTTTTAAAAAAAGTCATTTTAAACAAAGAAACTGTACAAAAAACGCTCATATATACTACAGTTTAATTACAGAACAGTCTACTGTCCAAAAAAGGCACTAAATTCTTAAATGGGACATACAATGATTGAGAGCAAACTTACTTAAACTCAATACAGTTATTTTATTTGACAATTTAAGTTATAGTTATTGTATTATTTATTATACATCATTATTGAGTATTGTTGATATATGAAAAGAGATGCTTATGGACAGATGGACCTGAAAACCCTGAAGACTGGAACACAAAGCACCCCCTGATGAAAAGCAGTGAAAGCTCAGTGAACAGCAGAGGCTGTGATGGAGGCTAAATATCAGAGTACTAGTGTGTTGGTGAAGTGTGGCTTATAAAGCCCAGTTAACTGATAATGAGAGTTTGGCACAGGTTTGCATGTGTGTGTGTGTTTAAACATACAATACACTGAGCTAGTCAGTCTATTCCCATCCCCACAAAAGGAAAACAAGCTGTTTAACAACTACACTTGGGGCTGAATGGCTTCGCATGCAATTTCCCAAATCTCCAGAGCTGCAGTTTTAACAATGTCCACTTTTAGGTAGGACTGAATTAACCAAATAATACAAAGCTTGTGAACTGGCTGTCTGACCCTCTGCATTTAAGCCTCTAGATAGAAAAGGTGGATCATAATATACAGGCCTGAATAAGCATTTATTGGGGAAAGAAGAAAAGGGAATAAAATTCTCTCATTCCTCATTTCTTCTCTAATACTGGTTTATGCATCTCCTTGCCTTAATAACAGTATCCGTCCTGTCAGCCCCGATCCCTGGGCCGTTTAGTCCCCTTTTCTCCATGCTCTGTGCTCCACGTTCTGAGCTGAACACTGAGCATCCCCCATTCCAGGGTGAGCACATCTTTTCAGCAGATACGATGGTTCACTGACTCACCAGCACAATCACCAGAACAATCCTACTCTCTTTAAACACTCTGTTTAAAAGTTATATCTCAACTATTGCAACATTGTCCGCCACAAGCATCAGCCAAGAGAAGACAGCGTGGCGCGAGTCAGAGATCGTAAACTAACTGGGAGAGAAACTGATTGCTCATCTACAGCTGCACAATGGTATAAAGATGGAACAGGACAGCGGTTTGAATAAAACCATTACTATTACGAGCTTTACAGTCATTCTACCGTCTGATAACGAGGTTCGTTAAATTAAAAAAGTTTAAAAGGAAGTCTTTAGAAAAATTATTACAGTGTTTTTGCAGTGTATTGTCGAAGAATTTCACAATTACAAATCCTCCAAGTTGTTCAGGCCAGAACGCACGCACACAACCAGATTCTTCAGTCCTACTGTCTCTACAAACGTCATAGGCTATCTGTGGGCTACTCCTTTTCAACATGCTCCCTCAGGTAGCACAGCGTTTCAGCCGCGGCCTTTTATCAATTCCCGTTTGAGTTCAAAGGGGGTGCTTTGTTTTCTCAAAAATATATCTGAATCTGACACACAGAGAGACTGCTCTTAAACAAACAACAACAAAAAAGAATCACAAAATATGCAAAACAAAAACAGATATAAGAAATAAAAGAAGAACCCTTGATTAGTTAATTCTGCGTTTCATAAATATCAATGATCATTTTACACTACGAGAGAGAGAGAGAGAGAGAGAGAGGGCACATGAAAATATACTGAGTAGAAGGTTTCTCCTCTTTCAGAACCTTTTTTTTTTCTTCCCGAGTACAATAGCTACATATCGGAAACTGTACCAAGCTTATGTTAGTAGACAGCAGACGTTCAGCGGAAAAGAAAACGCACCGGCTCGTTTTACACGCCGAGAAAGTGTTACGCCACTACGTCATCTCACAAATCAGTTTCAGCACCACAGTGACGGTGATGCACTGGCCGGATTATCAGGGCTTAGGGCCAAGAACGCTCAGTCTTTTCTCTTTCTCTCTGAACTCAGAGGAATGCTCTGACGCCCTACGCTAATGTCACATTTTCAATCTACTGATGCAATTGCACAAGAACAAGTGTTGTTTATGTTATGACTGAGATCTTAGCTTATTTCTTACAAATCTCTGGACGTGAACATAGGAATTGAAAATAAATACAAGAAAAAAAAAAAAAAAAACACAGAAAAAAAACAAAAACAACCCAACACAGCGCTTTGGGTAAAGCTGGACACTTACAAATAAAATATAAAATGAGAAACACCGTCAACTATTACGTCTACACATAAGGTCTCTTCTTTCAGGCAACCTGAAGGAGTCCAGGAGACCCTCAGTTTATAGTCCAAGGGACTTGCGGTTTTGTGCAGGACGACAACTCCATCCTTTGGCATTTATGAAAATCACGTCTTACTAGTATCACTTTGCTTAAATTCTGCTCTTCCTCTTCCACTTGATTTCCATTACAAAGAAACACATACAAGAAGCTGATGTTAAAAAAAGAAGAAAAGAAATACAAAATAAAATCTATTAAAAAATAATAATAATAATAAACAGAAGCAAAGACATAGCTTAAAGGAATACTCCAGCATTTTTTAACCTAATCATGATCACTAAACTTACTGAAGGTCCGGTGCAATAGTTTGGGCCCTCAGCTCAAATGACAAGTTGTTGAGAAGTATAAATAAGTGAGCTAATCCTCTACTAAAATATGGCATTTTCTGCACATTTAGACACAATTCTTGTTTTTCTTGGTGAATTTAACAGATTGGAATTTATTTTATATATATGCATCTTTTTACATATTACATATATTTAAAGCATCAACAATGTAATCTGAACAGGGGTGCCCAAACTTTTGCATAGGACTATATAATTACAATAATTATATATATTAAAAAATAACCCGTGCCATTATCTCACAGTACAGCCTTGAGTGTATTATTGTGATTATAAAACAGTTCTAGTCCTGATGTTATAATATTAAAACAATGATATTATTGTTATTAAAAAGCTCACTTAAACCTGCAAAGAAAAACAGCACCGAGCTGAGCGCGAGAGCTGCTGCATTGAAACACTGAGGAAGGTTCATTCAGCTCTCTGGTCTTCACCTCATGGATTGTTTTGTTTGGCTGATGTAACAGTGTTGTAATCAACGTCGGACGTCTTCCCGCAGTTTTTGTTGAGGTGGAACATCAGAACAACGCTTCAAACACAGAAATGCGACACTGACTCAGAGCTCTGCCGCTCTGGCTGCGCTGTTCGTAATGGGAGCGTTCTGATTGTGCCCTTGCCTTTCATGAAAACATGGCTGTTAAGATACAGGATTATTGGGTCTAGTTCTTTTCAGCAGGCTCGGTAACAGTCGTTTCAAACTTGGCTGCTGCTCGTTTAACGGCTTCTGGTTGTTGCTATTATAAAGGAGAATGAGGCAGATGGACACAGAGATTGGTTTGGGCTGCCGTAATCGGGGGATACTGTGTCTCAGTCAGTCAATCACACTGCAAGGTTGGACCAAACCGTGCCGTTATAAAATAGGGCACTTTCTCTGGCTCACTGACTTCTATTGCTATCGCCAGTCCTTTTTTTTGTCTGTCAATGTAAAGAACTGTGTTGAAATCAATCATATGCTACAGCTGCGGCAGGTAGAGATCATGTTAAAAAATGCTGAAGTACGCCTCTGAAACTTTAAGAGGGAATGAAGATTTAAGCTAAATACACAGAGCGGTCAGTCAATACAGGAGTCCGGTACACACACACACACACACAGTGACTATGCATCACATGGTCACTACACACCCACGCATACACACACACACCTCTCCTGTCCCAAAAACTCAGGACACTCCTGCGCTTCAGCAAGAGATGCTGGAGAAAAAAAAAAATAATATAAAAATAAAAAAAGAAAGACACCTGAAGCACAGAGACATTACTTCCAGGAAGCACACCGATGAGGACCAGGAAAACGCACAATCAGCACGGATTTACACACTCCCAGAGCGGAATGAGGTAAAGTTTAGGGTCAGGACTGGTGGCCTGAGGGTTTAGGAAGCAGGGAAAGGTTTAAAGGAAGGGCCTGTGGGCCCCACACTGTGGAAGATTCCAGAAAAAGGAGGACTTTGTGGTGTTTTCTTGTTTGTTGTTTTTTTTTTTTTGTTTAGAGGTCCAAGCACCAAAGATGCTTTAACCTTATTCGTTACCCCCACCCCAATGCAAGCCCGGTGCAGAAGAGCAGACGCATGCCTGGCCATTTTTAACATACAGGAGGATGGAGGGTTAAAAGAGTGACCTCTTCTAATAGCTAGAGACAAAAGCGTCATTGTTTTGGTCGTTGCAATAGTAGACCTCCACCCTATAAATGAAGCAGCACACATCCACTTCTGCTCACGCACGCACACAGCAACCCCAAACACACTCACACCCAGCCACACCCAGCAGGCCTTTTCAGTCATCGTCCAGTGCCTCTGTCTTGATGTCGCTGGACACGGCTCCTGGACGGGACAAAGCCAGGATGCTGTGATTGACAGCTGCCATCTCCACAGCGAGGGAGATGGGGTCCTGATGGTCTGCATGATTGGCGCTGTCGTCCTGGAAAGGAAAAAAACATCACCGATAGGTCAGGACTAGACACCAACACAGCTCTGGCTCGACATCAGGTTCACACTACTGCGAACTATGGCTAACATGCAATTTCAGCTCTTTTTGAAAGAGCTGCATTTTAAAAGGGATCAATTTGAAATCACAATAAGAATTGCTTGCATGCATGAGGAATGCATCTTGTCAAAACTGATGCTTTCATGAACAGACAGTACAAAACAAACAGTAAACCAAGAAAATAATCCATTAAAACAGCTCTCAGCCACACATGTATATGTAAATAACAACAAAATGTTTATGAGCACATTAGGGGTGCACTGGATGAATTTGTATGGCCAATTTAGATTTCTTTACAGTCAAATCGCCCAACAGCTGATTTTTTTTGGGCCAAGTTTTACTACCAAAGAAGGTTTATTTTAAACAGGCAACAAAGACAAGAACACTGTTATTTGCTCTTTACCTGAAGCTCGCACTTTGCAAGCTGAAAAATGAACACATTGATCAACACACAGGCTGGAGGGCCCCCATGTAGCCCCTAACATGCACAGGCGAGCATTCGAACACAGCACAGGTGCATTTGGCTGGCTCACATTATTCATGTCATAAAATCGTGAACATAGGACATCTGAAAGTAAATAGCAGCCAATCGCGATTATGTAACCCTATTATACGTATCTCCAGTTTGTAAACTTAATTTTTAACAACACAGATCAGGTGGGATAAACTGCCACAGGCACATTATACCTGTGTGGGGGATGTGGGCTCAAGCCTGTAGAAACCAAACGGTCGGGTCATGGGTCTCTTCTCGAAGTACGGCATTTCACATCCCTGCGCAGGGCACAAAGAGAACAGAACATTCATTTTGTTGCTAAGCATTTATAATTGATAATACAAGCACTGCTTCTAGGCCTCCTGATGTGAGCAGTTGATAAAATACTTAACTTAATAAAATGATTATAATCAGAAACAAATCACTAATGTCAGATTGTAGAAAACTGTTCACCTGCTCAGTGTAGTCACTGGCGTCGATGTCATCGCTGTTTGAGTGTCCTCCAGGACTCTGCACGTCTATCCCATGGCTCTCCAGGATTGTGGCTTCTTGGAAAAAAGACCCTGCCATGACACATCTGAAGCTACTTAAAAACCACTACCAGACTGTCCCATTATGACCAAATATGAAATCATCCACTACCAGAAAACTGAGCCCCGACCCACACAGAGCAGCCTGTTAAAAAACCCAATAAAGATATTTATGGGAATTCATTTTTTGGGCATATATATTTTTTAAAAGCAGACAGATTTCCTTTTCCCCAATAGATAAAGATAACTGAACTTGACAGCAATCCATCAGTAACTGCTGAACTAAATAAATATATAAGACACTTTACCAATATTGGCCCTCCTCTTGATCTCTTTGCGACGGTTAGCGAACCAGTTGTACACCTTCAATGATGTGACTCTCTCCAAGTCAGACAGCTTTTTCCCTGGACACACCCAAAAGTCCTGTTATCTGAAGGTACGACTTAAGATTCTAAGTATTGAAGAATAGGACAGAGAAATTAATTTGGATAGCCAATGGATTCCTTCAAAGATGCTACATGGATTTTGTCAGATTACAATTATTTAGAACATAGCATGTGCATCATGCAACTTAATATTTTTTATTTTTTTACATTTGAATACAGCTGGACAGTTTTAGTTTATCCAAAAAGTGCGTGCAGGCATGTGAAATGTCCACCTTCAAAACATCCCAATACATTTTTATACAACTAGCAGACACTCAAATGTAAAGTGCCAAATAGGTCTTAGTTACCTGGTTTTTGTATAACAGCATTGCAGGCATTGGCGATCTCCTCTCTTTTGGCTTCATCAGGATACTGGTTGTCATTGAAGTAGCTGTGGAGAAGAAACGGGTAGATGCATGCCTTTACCCCCTAAAATACCTATTATGCAGAAGAGCTGTTTAGTTAATCTTGATGTTATGCAACCATGTATTAGAAAACCTCAACAGCTCTGCTGAGAAAATGTCATGGCTATGACTCGTGACTTCACACACAAACGTCTGGGCAAAGGCATTATTTTTGTCCTATCTAAAGTATCAAATGACGTCCATTTGCATTTATAACTGAGATCCTCTCTTATGTTTTCCCTTCGCTACCCACAGGTTCACAAGTGCCTCCTTCTCCTCCTCACCTCTCCATGACAGCAAGACACTCCTTCCTCCAAGTGAAGCGGCTGCCTCTGCGCAGCCGGAAACTGCCAGGGGCAGTGCTTATTGGCGGCGGAGTCTGGCGCCACTCAATCTCTTCTAGGGCCATTGGAGCGGGGCGCATGTTTAACGTAGCACCTGGGAGCACAAAATCAATATTATTATTAGGGCTGGATAAAAAAGTGCATTATGCTGTACGGCAAGTTTAGGATTAGCTGATTAAAAGTTTAAATACACTAAGATTAATATGCCTTTAAACAATTGGAACAGCCCATATGATGTCATGACTTTACCAGCTTCAGCCAGCATCTTCACAAGGTCTTTTGCTTGTGTTCTTGGGGTGATTTGGGCACATTTCGGACCAAAACATGTTCATCTCTGGGACACAGAACCTGTTTCCTTCCTGAGCGGTATGATGGCTGGACACTTGCGTATAATTGTTTGTACAGATGATCGAGGCACCTTCAGGCATCTGGAAATTGCACCCAAGGATGAGCCAGACTTGTGCTAGTCCACAATTCTCTCCCTGTTATCTTAGCTGATTTCTTTCCACTTTCCCATGATAGACAAATTAGCAGTGTGTTTCAGGTGTGCCTTAAAATACATCCACAGGCGTGTATCTAATTAACTCAGATGTTGCCAATAAACCTGAATAAAATCAGAAGCTTCCAATGTCACAACATCCTCATATGAGCTGTTCCAATTGAAACGAGTACTGTATTGACATGGGCTGAAAGACCACTCTGCCAGGAAGAAGCCATTACTCCAAAAGAAACAGAAAAAAGCCAGATTAATGTTTGCACATGCACACAGGGACAAAGACCTTCATTTCTGGGGACGTGTCCTGTGGTCTGACAAAACTAAAAGTTAACTGTTTGGCCATGATGACCATTGTTACGTTTGGAGGAAAAAGGGGGAAGCCTGCAAGCCTGAGAACACCACCCCAACTGTGAAACACAGGGGTGGCAGCGTCATGTTGTGGGTTGCTTTGCTGCAGGAGGGACTGGTGCACTTTACTAAATAGATGACATCATGAGGAAAGATTATTATGTGGAAATACTGAAGCAACATCTCAAGACATCAACCAGGAAGTTAAAGCTTTCAAAGCATACTGGCAAACTGGTTATAAAGTGGCTTAAGGAGAATAAAGTCAATGTTCTGGAGTGGCCATCACAAAGCCCTGATCTACTGAAAATTTATGGGCAAACCTGAAAAGGCAGGTGCGAGCAAGGCAGCCTTCAAACATGGCTCAGATACACCTGTTCTGTCAGGAGCAATGGGCCAAAATGTCTGCCAACTATTGTGCGAAGCTTGTGGAAGGATATCCAAAATGTCTGACCCAAGTCATACAGTTTAAGGGCAATGGTACTAATACCAATGAAGTGTATGTAAACTTTTGACTTTGAAGAAAATCCTCTCTCATTATTCTGGCATTTAGCAAATAGAAATCATTTTGGTAATCCTAACTGAATTAAAACAGGAAAGGTTTATTCTAAATTCATGCCAGACAGTGAGAACAAATGTGTCTTTTTATATAATGTATGTAAACGTCTGGTTTCGACTGTGTGTTCTTTTTTTGTATTACTGTGAGGGACATGCACCCAAGTATTTCCACTCACCTTTACACCTGTGTAATGTGACGTGACAATAATAAAGTGATTTGGAAAAAAGTGATTTGGATGGGATCCCAAAACAATTAGTGCTAATTATTGTAGGAATGCTAGCAGTGAATGTCACCAAACCCCAACACAGCAGCTGTTCGTCTCCAATGAGGAGGGTGCAAAACAGGACTCTGGATGGCAGTGCTGCATTGTTTGTCGAACAGTGCCATAGCTGTGGTTCATACGTCATGCCAGCAGAGGAACACGAACAGACACAGACACACAGACACTACCTGGTGTAGTCTTCTCCAACTGATACCAGCGGTAGAAAGCTCTTTTCTTCTGCTCACTCAAATCTGAACCCTGCTGCAGCAGCCAGTGAGAGATTCTACTCTGACTGATACCTGACAGAGAAAGACAGAGAGAGACCCCAGTCACACAGTGAAGGTGTAGCGCTAATCTCAATTCCACTACACAACAACTACAACACTGATGATGGCTTCACCCACTGACCTGTGACCTGAGCCACCACTGCCTGAGAGATACGCCGATTAGCCAGGAACGCCTTGATCTCCTCCTTCACCATACTGCTCTCCCGCCTAAGAATACAACATAGCAAAAAGAAAGAAAAAAAAAAAGATCAATTTCACAATACAGTACATGAAATCATGCCATTTAGTTTTTTTCTGAGATTTGTTGGAACACATGAAATTCATTAGTGGTAACTTCACCAAACAGAAAATGCTGCTAAAAAAAAACTGTAAAACATTTATTTTTCAATTCAGTGTTCCAAAACATCACTGCATCCCATTATACCAAACGTATGATTACATCCAAGCCAATAATGCTTCTCTGGGTTTCCCAGCTGCAGATGGCTGTGGAATCTTCCGATAAAGGGGGTAAGAATACAATAAAACAAGACTAATTTGGCTTTTTTTGTTTTGTTTTGCTAAAAAAACATGCATGTATCATCAGTGCTGGTCAGTGCTAACATGCTCTCATATTGTACAGAGCAAGTAGGCTAATATAAAGTGTGTGTCACCTAGGAAGATTTTGGGAGGGGTATAAACCTCCATCGTTTTTCAACTACGTTAGCATTATGGCACCAGTGCAGAAAAGCGTACTGTGACAATTTATGGTGATAAAGGGACCACATCACCCTATCGCCCGCACGTTGTGCAGCACAACCCTAGGCTTTTATAGGCACCATATGGAATGCATTCATAAAGCATCTCCATGCTGAAGTGCTGATACAGCATCTTCTTGGTTATTTCATTAAAGAACCTGATGCCCTGGGCAAAAAGCAGGAAAGTTTAACCTAGCAACTGACTGGTTCAATCCTTGAGAACACTACTGCAAAAAAAAACATCAAAACATGACCAAACAACTCAATACACTGAAACATCCAAATGATACAATAGGGCATTTAATCTTCATTCTCCCAGTGATCAAAGGTGGCATAATTTGCTATGCAGTGGTTTGAGAGTTGTAAATATAGCGCATGGTCATTTTCTACAGAAACCCATCAAAAAGGCTGCTGAGGTGGACAGAGTCAAATCAATAGCCTTGTCCTAAACTGTGTTAAGGAAAGTGGGAATCATTACAGGATGAGAGTGTGAGTGTGTTCTCTTAGAGCTGACTGCATTACTCTAGGGTTGCGTGGGTGGAGATGAGCCTGTTTTATGAGATCTCAGCTATTGTACACACATTCCTATCATGCGAATGAAGACAAGATGATCCAAGTGCAGCGAGATGCAAAAGACACAGGACTGGGTCCAAGACAAGACCGTCTGCCTGCAAAATTGCAGCTCTTTCTGTTTCTTTTGTGGGAAAAGAAATGAACAATGAATAATATACATTTTTGAAACACTAAGGACATCCAACATCAAACAGTTTATCCAAGGGGTTTTAACCCTGAACCCTGAAGTATTGTTGTTGTTACTGCTACTCCTACATCAGTCAATTATACATGAGCAAATAAAAAGCCAATGAGAAATTGTTTACACATTGCATTGACATGTTTTTCAAGTTCAGATTGTATCTGAATCCGGATACCCTTTGGCCAGCTTGGGTTTACACTTTGCACCACAATGTGATCGGATAAATCACTTCTGTTTTACATAGTGTAAAAATGAGGTCATGATACTAGATGAACCTGTGTAAAACAAACTGTTGGTCTGCACTGGGTACTTCAGAGTACTTCTGACTAAGGCGACATGTTTCCTAAAGCCATGTCAAGAACAAAACCGTACTTGTCAGGTCTTGCATCTCCTTCACTGACCTCATCAGATCCTCCACTTTGTCGTCGATGTCCATCTCCTCTTCTGGTCCCTCGAAAGCATATGGCCTCACCGCGGCGGCAGCGGTCACCGGGTAGCGAGGCGGAGAAAGCTTCCCATTAGGTGTTGTGGCCAAAGCATCCCGGCCATTCGGCACCATGGCAACCAGTGAAACAGGCGAGGGCAGCACGGGCCGGGGCGGAGACGTGGCATAGCTGTTGCTAGGAGATGGCGAGAGGCCGCTGCGGAACTGCGTCTGAGTGGCGGTGGAGGTGGTGGAGGCGGTTGCTGTGGCAGCGTTGCTGGCGCTGTTATTGGAGGCAGGCGTGGAAGTAGAGGTGGAGCCGTTGTTGGAGGCGGAGTCAGAGGCGGAAGGGACCCGTCGGCCGAACTTGTCCCCATGCTCGCGGTCCAGCCGCTCCAGGGTGTCCAGCGCGTGGACGATCTCCGGCTTGGTCATGCCGGTCCGCCGCAGCCTCTGGAGCAGGTCGATCTGCTCGATGGTGAAGCGAGGCTCGTCTGTGTAGTGGGACATCCTGTAGGGAGCATAGAAACAAGAAGAGTCATCACTCATTTATATCTTCAGGGAGCTCAGTTCAGGCAAAAAAAAAATAAAATAAAAAAAAAAAACATCTCCGTTGTAAATTTAAAATCACCTTCAGCACAGCATCAGCAGTGTCTTCAGAGAAGTTCTGCAAAAATCTTTAAAGACCGCAGCTAGTTTAACATTCTTGTCTTGTTCTGCCTGCTAACAGCGATTTCCAATTTACAACGACCTCCAAGACATTGGGTCTAGATTAGGCAATTAGACATTTACATACACCAATAGTTTGACAATAGTCTAACTAGGAAGTCACCAAAAGTGTTGTTTCACATGAGAAGGAACACATTTCAGTGTTTGAAATGTTTAATGTGAACATAAGATACCAGGGCTGTCATTGTCCATTGCTGATCCAAGCTTTACCCTAATAAACTGTGGTGCAGACTGATACTGGACTGCTCTCTATCTCAGAGATTTGGATAAACACTTGGATGGCTTCACTGACCTTCATGCAAAACATTTAGTGATTTTTTTAGTAGTGCCCAGTGTGATGCAGGTTGGTAGGTAGCTTTAGGACATGTTACAAAAGGGGCAATGGAACTGCTGGAAATCCTATCTATTCTGCACCAAAGACCATAGCCTATTCTGGTGTGCATGTGTTTTTTTTTTGTTTTTTTTTTTTAAACATAGGTCTTGGTTTGCAATTTGTCGTTTCATACAGAGAGAAGACCTCAGTCAAGCTTTTTTTTTTGTTGAGAAACCTACAATAGTTCCGTAGAGGTGTATTGTAAGCTGGGAGTTAGGAAAAACATAAAAAAAAAAAAAAGAAGCAAAAAACACGTCCTAACGCATCCAAGGCAGAAAATCATATTTTTTTGTCTCAGTTTAAGGCTCAGTTTTTGAGAGATACAACGAAAGGCCAAATCTTTCCAAAGAACTGAAATGAAACCAGTTATTAAAATGGCTGAGGTTTCCCCTGAAACACTGAGCTAAAAAGACTGAATCTGCAGCGTCGTCCTGATGCGCCCAGCCTGTTCTGACAATAAAAGGAAGATTTCTTTTTTATCTGACCTAATTCCAGCCGCCTGTATCCACTCTTCCTTCATTAACACGGCTCACCCAGAGTTATCACTTCTGCTGTTGTCATGGAAACTATTCTGCTGCAATATGTAATTTCCTTTAGAACGGAACGTACGCCATCTATAACATGACTGGTTCTTACGGCGTATTAAGATACATTAATCATTCAGTCCATGCCGCAGATGCACAGACAGAGCACTGCGTGGAGTTCCCAACATTCAGTGCTGATGTACTGCTACAAGTCCGTCAACATACTCTTGAAGAAGGGGCCCTACCAACACTACCAAGCAAAGGGCCAATAGCTGGTAACCACAGGACCTGATCTACAACGAATTATTTCGTCATTCAGTTTTATTTGGGATAGTTCAACACAGTGTAGAACAATATTGATCAAATTCAATATCGACATGTCTACATAGTAAGTTCTTCATGAATAAAGAGATCATACTCCCATTCCTCAGACAAACCTAAGCTTGATCTGACTGGACTGTACTATGAGCTTTGCTGCATATGACACCAAAGGGAACCTTAAACAGTAAGGGTGTAACAATTTCAATACGTTCTTATGTACTTTCACAGAAACCACTGTGGGTGTGGCGCATCGAGTAAAGTGTGTGTGGGGGGGTGTAATATGCATTCACCCAAGCTCAAATGACTGGCCTTTTAGTAAATCAGTTATAACCTGTAGGGGTTACATTTTGTGAGGTTATATACTTAAAGAGAGCGGAGCGGCAGATGCTGCAAAACAGCGCAGAATAAAATAATTGCTTTATAAATAAATAAATAAAATGAACCTTAGATTTGAAAAAAATGTATGGAACAATTATGGACATACTATGGACATTTTGGCTGCATTGAAAAATCTCATATCAAGAAACTATATCATATTGACCTCTCCCCCATTACACAGCATTTCAGCACAGCACTATAAACATTATCCCTTCTTCAAATGCTCATTTTTTAAACTAAGCTTTTACAGATTTTAAACTATACACTTTTCAAACAATCCAAACCACCCAGTGAGTTTACTGTTAGTCCTGAATACCAGAAGAATAGCGGACAGAACAGCAGGTTTTTTTTTTTTTAAAGCACAGATCATCTACAAGGTAGCGGACACCTTCAGATGACCTGCGCTCCACTAGCAGGGCAAGGGTTTAAGAAGTTCTATTTATGCATACTCTTTTCAAAAGAACGTTTGCTCACTGCATTAACCTGACCCACACACAGAGCAGCCAAACCAGTAGTGAGTAAACATGGCACCCTTTCTTATGCAAATTCAAGTATCCCATCACAAATACCACCAAAACACCTGAACTGCCAACTCAACAAGGGCAGTTTGACACCAGGCTAATAATCAAGCAGCCAGTCTCAGAGCCTACATTTCCAGCCCAGGATGGCTAACTAACTGGTTATATTTCAAACCAGTTTATGTTAATAGAGAACTTGTGAAGAGAGAGCGAACAGTGTACTACAACAACCACCACACAGTCCAACCAAAGAACACATCTGCCACGCACACCCCCGTTTGTTCAATTGTTTGGATTGAGTTTGTGTTTTATTTTCCATCACCCTTCAGCTGCTGTGTTTACCCTGGTTAAGCGTTAACCTACACCACAACGGGGAGAGGAAAAAAAAAAGTGTGTGTGTGTGTGTGTAGAGGAGAAAAAAAGAAATCAAATACGCTTACACTATATGGACAAAAGTATTGGGACACCTGATTGTTCTTTGTTTCTTTCAAATTCAAAGGTTTAAAAAACTTTAAGTACACTGCTTTTGTTGGAATTGTCTCTACTGTCCAGGGAAGGCTTTCTACTACATTGTGGACCACTGCTGTGAGGATTTGATTGCATTTAGCGACAAGAGCATCTCAAAAGCCTTGGATGGAGCACCATTACTCCAGAGAACACAATCCCACTGCTACACAGCTCAATACTGGGGGGCTTTACACCCCTCTATCCCACAACTGCCATTAGTTCACGTTTGTGCATTTGCACATTTGTGTCATTATTGGGTGCAACTTCAAGTAGCTGAATGCATGGACATATAGTGTATATACAAATAATAACACTGGTCATAATATTCTACACATCTTTTGAGGTAGAGGGAACCACTTGGTGGGATCCTGAGGATAAACAGACTTTAGATTATATTCAAAGTCTTAAAATGCAATTCACCATAACAGCAATGAATCAATAGCTCTCATTAAACACTTCTAAAAAGACATGAAACTATACACAACCTGCAGTTTTTCCCCCTCCTGATTTTCCTAAAAATAGGCTCCATCAGCACACCACTGTGTGAGAAAGCGCGTGAGATCAGTAAATAGATGGACAGAGAGACAGAGAGAGAGAGAGAGTAAGATGAATGGGACAGGGCCAAAATGGAAAGTGTTAGAGAAAGGGGGGGGGAAGCTATAGAAAGATGGAGGGAACAAAAAGAAAGGGGAGAGAGAGAGAGAGAGAGAGAGAGAGAGAGAGAGAGAGAGAGAGAGAGAGAGAGAGAGAGAGAGAGAGAAAGAGAGGAAAGAGTGAAAGAAAGGGAGAGAGACTGCCATCATAAAACACTTCTGGCACTGCCATCATCTCAAGCACAAACACAATCCTTCAGCATTTCTTCCCTCATTGGATCCCTTTCTTGTGGATGGCATGGACGAGTATGACACACACACACACACACACACACACACACACACACACACACACACACACACACACACACACACACAATTCCTGTCTGTCTGCTTGTGCTGTGCTCTTCAGCGCTGTACAGTGGCTCAGACAGACAGCGAGCACTGCAGACCGCTGAGCTGAGCTGCAGGGCTATTTATGAACAGCAGCTTCAGAGGGCACTCGGAGCGGCCGCAGCGTTAGAGCAGTCCAGGCCACTGCTGCAAGGCACTGCACCACACGCTCAGGAGAAAAGTCATTATATTCCTTCTCCTGAGTCACTGTGTTAACATACAGTATGGCAGCGGTGCGGAAGTGCTGGAGGGAGTCAAAGGAATCATGCTGTTTAACTAACGACACACTGTTTAAACTGAGGACCTGCATTACGACTAAGGCTGATATTCCAGTATCTGTACGAGTTAATGACCCGGGATCTGGTAAACCGCAGAGGAGGACAGAACAGCAACAACCAAAGACTACAAAAACAGACTTCAACTAAAATGACTGTACAGCTGTATAGGCCAACTTTTTAGACGACAGCACTGCTGCTGAAAACACTAAAGTATTCAAAACAGCAGAGACACATGCTTTAAAAAGTTTCTTTAAAGGAACCATATACAAAATCACTGAAGAACCACGGAAAGAGGCAAAGATCCATTTAACATTCACGTCGTTTATGGAGTGCTCATGGTTCTGTACAGAACCTCTGCCGTACCAGAAGAACCCTTAATTTCGTTCACCAAACTCAACTAAGCTGAAGTCGCTAAATTAAAAAGTAATCACCTCTGTCTGAACAAAACCTCGCGAGGAGCAGGAAACACCTTCTTAACTTTTAACGGACGTCATTTTGGACCGTTTCTATTTGTCCGTTCATCACGTATATGATTTACCAGATCAAAACATAAATAAGCAAACAAACAAACAAACAAACAAAAAGGCCACGTAAAAACCTGACGCTTTCAAATAATGTTGAAAACTCCAAACCTAATGAAAACTGGAGGAGATCTTCACTTCATATCTACACATCTCATCTCTTAACCGTTAACAAAACGGCCTTTTGTCGTTACCAAAACCAAAACATCTGTTCACAAAACCAAAACACTGCCTTAGGCTAAGGTAAAGGTCGAACAGGCTCATGGTTAAGTCTGAGCGATCTCCACCAGGGAGAATTCAAGCCCCCCCCTTAACTTTAAAGATAAAGATATTAAAAGACACAGGTCTACAGCCTACAGACCAACTGCTGATACCTTAGAAACTGTTCTAGTTTGGAGAATGTAGTGCTGTTAATAATACACACAAGGAGATACACAGGATACATGAGTTCTGCTCAGCTAATGCAGATGTTGATACATAAACATTTAGACAATGGAGAAATCTGGAGGAAATCCAGCACTACAGAGTTACAAAGACAGTAAAACGAATAAAAATGCAGATATTTTGTGCAGCAGTTCAGCATCATCTAAACATGAGGGATTTTTGAAAATATGTAACACTTTACAAGATCTGGCTTCTATAAATAGGAACTCCAAGACCTCATAGTTTAGTAATGATAGCAAATGATTGCTTTACTGTGGTTCATGTATTAATAAATGCTAAACTTGTTTATTCACCTTGAAAAGTTTATCACAAAGTTGCAGGTAAAACAACTTTTTGGACAATCTGAAGCGTTCATAATTTAAATAGGTAGTTAATGTATTATTTATGCATAATAAAAAGTTCAGCTTAAGTTCATTCAAAAAGGATATTCATTATTTTTATGGTTAATAAAAAATAATGGTTAATGGTGGCATTCATACATTTATAATATGCATTTTAATAAATATAATTTGAACTATGACTTAATTACCAAGTCATTAACAAGTTATTTGATAAAGAAAAGTAAGCTTCTTAGAGTCTGTAAATACACTGTATTAAATACCTGCTGATATTGAAATGATTCAGATTTCATTTCTCCTTATTCGACAGTCATTACTGCTACATTAAAGAGAAACTGCAGGTGAATTTCTACGCTGTTAAGGTGTAACGGCTTACAGTGGTGGTGGTGATAGGAAGCGGGGGTCAACATGTCTACCTCATGTCTACCTCATAGTCTACACTAGCCTATACGAATATTTACTATTCAAAACCACCAGTAAATCTATTGTGATGGTGATCAATTGCGTTAGAGCGATACACAGCACATACATCATGCTTAAAGAACACTGACCAACTGCATGTTGCATTACAGAGAGCGTAATCAGTCCTGTTTAACTGGATGTAGTGCAGCAATAGTTCTGACTAGAGATCTGTGTAATAACAGTTTTTCTGATCTGATATTACTACTGCACTGTGTCGGAGAGTCGAAATGTCAGAACATTTATCATTATTTAAAAGAGCACTGTGTGATCTATTATTCAGGCCACAATTTTCTTTTTACTGTCAACATATTAACCTAATTTAACCCTTTGCCCTGTCGATAAGAGTGCAGCTTGTCCAGCTTGTGCACTTTTATGTAGCTCTTACAGAATCTGCAAATGTAGATCGGATGCAGACAGTGCTGCTCTCACTGGACGCCAATTTAGACGACTAAAAGCTGAGGTCCCTCATGTTCAGGTTCAAATAATGGGCGGGAAAAAACACAGTAACTGAATTACTGAAAGTGATAAATACATTCTGGTGATAATTTTGTCAGCTTATATGCACTCCAACACAAATCACTGCCTTTTAAAGCATAAAAAGTCCTTTAGGGTCATAAAAAAAAAAGTGTGATAAAAGTGATTTTAAGACTTCAAACGTCTGACAGGGTTGTTTTTTAATATATAACGAAAAACATATTTTTACGGTACACCTGACCAACAAATTGTTTTCCTGCAAAACACTGAGCACTGAGCTAAAATGTGGGTCTCAGATAATAAGCAGTGCATTTCTAGCCATTTAGTATAATAACTTTCTGTGGGGGTGAGGGAGCTTCGGGAGTCATTAAACTATCGGTCTGGTTGCACTCACTACCACTGTGAACAAATCTGACCAGGCTCCCTCGAAAGAGCATTTCACACCAAACCCGCGGTGAACGACTCTGTTAACCATTCGAACAGGCAGAATTTTAGAAAGGCTGGTGGACGTCCCCTTTTTAACTATTTTTTTTCTGGACCACTGGCTTCTATGACTTTACTCTTATCAGTGCATCCTTAAATAAACACGGCTTATGTGACAGCTAAAGCCAGTTCTCGGACACTCAGATTAAATCCAGTCTTTAAAAACTCATTGTCTGTGGGATTAAGCCCAGGCTTGGGTTAAACTGTGCCTCCTCCATTATAACCCCTACTTAGTCTTGGGGCTTGGGCTCTATCTGGGTGTGGGGATCTGCTTCCTAGAGTTATAAAAGTCTCCTCCAGGCTCAGGATGGCAGTCAGGAGTGCAGAAGGGAATATGAAGCGTTTGCTGTTATTCAAGTCATATGATGGCGACCTGCAAGAAACGCCCAGAATAATCCTGCTCTCCAAAAAAAAAAAAAAATCCCCACATTTACAGCATCTCATTATCCTGCCGGAGAGGACGAGCCTGCTGCTTAAGATTTCGACTCAGGCATCACAAAACACCACAGTTTCCATTTCTCAGGGTGATTTTGGTCCCATTTGCATAAGAAGGCACGATGGACTCAAAGCCAGCACTCTCAGCAGGGCTGTTTGGTCAAACCTGTTTCTTTTTTCTTGACCTTTTAAAAAAACCGTTGCTGTCTACTCACATCAGAAACTCTCAAGCAGGACATTTAACCCGTATTAAAGTCTCCTCCTCGACACAAAACACACCCGGCGTCGCCAAACCCGACCCCCTCACCATCTCCTACTGCAAATGCATCACATTTAATCACATTAGTGATAGATTTTAGTTGTTTTCCCCCTGAAACCCAAAATCTGCTAGCTTGCTGCTAACTCTGATTTCTGCCAACTGCAGCTTAGCGTACTGCACACAGCTAGTTAGCCTAGCTAGCCTAGCCTAGCCTAGCCTAGCCCCGCAAATTTGCTCGCAAAGAAAAACCCTGTAACTTCACTTTTGTTCTCAACACACAGATACACCTGTCTCCACATTGCAAAAAAGGGCAAATTAAGCCAGCAAAGCCGTTGCACCAACAGAAGCAGCTCATTTAAGTTACCCAGACGCTAGCCAGCTAGCCCGCTAGCAAAGTTAATCCCGTCAAAAATGAACCATTAAAGCCGTTACCTTTACCTAAATGTATTGCAAACGTCCCAGCCCGCCAGACCATTTAACACAGCCTGTAAAGCCCCAGTGCCAGACAGATGCAGATGATTTTTTAGGAGTGAATCTCCAGCCTGTCCGGCCTCCTTCTGCTCGCAGTCTCTGACTGATCCGCCTTTTGTCTGACTGACAACGGCAATGTTGACATCAAGCTGTTGACGAGGCTCATGGGAAATGTAGTTCAGTAGTTCGCCACACGTCTTAACCCTCTTGTTATATTACGGGGCAAATCGACTTCTTTCAAAAGGTTAAAAATACAGAAAGATGACTGAGTGAATATGTTTGAGACCTACCCCTTACACTAAATATTGCTTAAAGTAGAACTGCCTGCGCTAGCTAGCTAAAGACAACGTTAATGCATGGTTAAACATGCACTGGGTCAGTTTGACCAATAGGGCATTATGGCAGGGTTAAACTGGACATCTCTCATATAATGAACCTGACCCTCCTGGAAAAACAAACCAGAAACAAAACAAAAAAGCAAAAAAACAGCGTAGACCAGCATTGCAGCATAGGTTGTGTTTTAGATGCTGGTATAAACCAACACTAGACCAGTATAAACCTGCAGAAACCAGCTTAGATCAGCACTGAATTCATGCTGCACTAAGCTGTTTGTTTATCAGAGCATGTTTCTGTAAAGCTGGAAAAATGACAAAAAATGAAAAATGACTGCAGGAAGTAAACGCTAATCTCTCTCTCTCTCTCTCTCTCTCTCTCTCTCTATATATATATATATATATATATATATATATATATTATTATTAGTCTCAATACAGTTTTGAACACGTTCCCATATCAACTTCATCTAAGCGCTGTTGCATTTCTGTAAGTTTGGGGTTGAGGGGTGAACGTGATCTTAAAACATTCCCTTCTAAACTAAACAAATGTGAAAAAGATAGCTAGCTATTTATAAGTCATGGGAATCAAATGAAATCATGTTATTTGTTAAACACTGTGTTCGACATACATGGGTTTGTGTAAAGTTAGCTCTACTGCATCTGTGATGACTACACGACTGATGATCAACTCTGCTAGCCGGCTGTTAGCAGAGCTACACAACGGCTACACAGCTAGCTAGCTACCATCAAAAAGGATAAAGGTGAAATACCACCGTTAAAGACAACCCTATAGCCAGGCAAAACAGAATATATGTACGTTAGTATACCTGGACGTCTCAAAAACATATACAAAAATATTATATAATATTAAACATATTACAAAAACCATACAGCTAGCTAACACCAGCTAACTGAGGCTAATGTGCCCCAATCCTCTGAGGGTTACTGAGGGTCATTTTCTGTCAGGAGGAAATATGCATGAATGTAATGTCAAACATTTGCTAATTGCAAGTTACTCATACTCAGGGGCATAAAAATGAAACCATACATGTTTTTATTATTATTATTTACATAATTATTTGAGATTCATGGTTGCAGTGCCAGAATGTGAAAAGCAGCAGATGGTAAGATTTGCAGATGAAGACTGTAAACTGTAATGTAGGATTCAAACTGCAGGTTGTAGGTAGTTAGCTATGGATTAGGTAGATTCACAGATATGATTACATATTTGTGAGTCCACTGCTCAAAAAACACTCGAGCTGGTTAAGCTGGTTGGCCAGCTTGGCTCAGGACCAGCAAAGGGAATGTTTCCGTTGATCAAGCTGGTCATCAAGCTGGTCGTACTGATGGACCAGCAGGGCAGGCTGGTCGAGCAGCATGACCCTTCTGATCTACCAGCATGACCAGCATAACCGGCTGTCTAAGGTGGGTATGTTTTTGTCTGGATGACCAGTTTTTCTCACACCAAGGCCATCCATGACCAGTTTAGACCATCTACAAAACCAACTACCAGCACAAAGTAGGGGCATACAAACACACTTTCAATCAGTTTCAGTTTGGCCTGAAATCGACATGAAATTCATACTCCTACACTTGACAGGTGCCATGTCAACGTTGACAAAGGCAAGGTAGAAACCACACTGAAGGGAGACTTATGTGAATTATTTCATACTAATATAAATGCTTTCAAATATAGTGCATATTTGGGATATGATGGGTTATTAACCCTGTAATTATTAGTCAGGGTTAAAAAAAATTCTGTGGTATAGCCCATCAGAATGGACCAGCTGAGGAACTGAACTCTATTTACTGAAGCACTTTTGCTCTTAAACGTAAAGACAAACTTCAAACCTACTAAAGATCTACTGTAGTCAAAAGTGTTGCTATTATACAACCAAACACAGGTGCCAGAATGGGCCTGCACTAATTCTGCAAACTGTGCACTTCCCCCACTCTAAAAATAAAGGTGATGTGAAGTGTGAGGACTAAAGTACTGTACAATCTGTAAGTTCCCTTCTAGGTACTTCAGCACTTACAGCACAGCGTCCTGCAGATGGTGCTAAAGACAAGCTGTTCGATGTGTTCGAGAGAAGCTTATACTGTGAGTAACTTGAAATATCCACTGTATGTCCAAAAGTATCCAGACACCTGCCCTGACTAGTAAATTCAGCTACTTTAAGGTGCAACCATTGCCGACACAGACATTCAGTTGTATCAAGCTTGCACCAGCAAATGATGTCTGCTAGGAGGGTATGAAGACCCCCAACACTGGGCTGTGAAGCAGTGGAACCGTGCTCTCTGGTGTGATGGAGCTCCATTCAGTACCTTTGGAATGTGTTAGACTGGCAGATCTAATCATCCAGCATCAGCACCTGGCCTCACTGATGCTCTGTTGTGGCTGAATGTGATCAGATTCTCACAGCAATGTTGTAACATCTAGTGTTGGAGTAGAGGCTGATACTGTAGCGAAGAGGCACTGACTACATATCAGTGCCTAATGAAATTTCAGACGAAACACAGAAGCAGATGTCCACAAAGGTTTCATTCAAAAGTTTGGACATTTTCTATAATTTAAAGGCAGTTTATATGTGCACAAGTGCGGCTTGGTGCAACCGAACCATATCATACAGATTAATAACTCATTAGCCATTCAGACAGCTTCAGCTCCAACATTTTCAACATCACGTTACCCCTTTCAATCACACGTTCCTCACTGCTGTCCTCCTCTGAGTGAATCGAGCCTCTGTGTGCTCTGAATATGTGCTCTGTTCTGCTCACACTCATCTTCATCTTAGTGTATTTACTACTTACTGTGATTAAGTCATAGCTGTAACGAGATGCAGGAATTTTCTGAATGTGTGCGCCCACGCCCAGGCCACCATACACACTCATGTCTGCTCACACCATCAGTGGTGTGTATTGTGTAGTATGACCCTGCCTTGTATGCAAAGCACATGTAGAGACTGGGCATGTAGTGTTTTATGTATGAGATTGTCCAGACAAAGCAGACAAATGAACACTGTTCATTAATTTGAATTAACTGTGATAAGTTTATTTATGTGGTATGCTTAAGTTATTTGTCAAAGAGGCATTTATGTATAAACTTCAGCATAAATTGTTTTGCACATTTTCGATGTATTTGCCCTTACGATTGCAGGCTCTGGCAGATTTACTGTGACATTATAGGAGAAAATAGCATCACCGTTACATGTTGAGCTCATTCATTAACAAGTATAATCTGTGCTTTTATCACTTTCGTAAAATCTGACACTGCTGCTCCTTTCCCTAATTTGCATTCACTGTTAGTGATTCATAAACCACACTGTCACACAAGGAATTACTGGCGGAGCCTGACTGCAAACAAAGTGGACTCTTTTCTCTTCTTGATGTTTTCAAACATGTTTGGTCTCACCCTCAGCTGATTAACTCATAAGGGTCTGTTTACATCTGGCATTAACATACGTTTTGTATCTGGATCGAATCTGGATTTACTTTGAGCGGATTCTGTTTACACTTGCCACTAAAATGCGCTCCCAGATGAGATCTGATTTCACTTTCCCGCATGAAAAAACACACCGACATGTTTACTTCCTGTAAACAACAGGCAAGAATGAGCGAGAAGCCAAGCTCCGCACTGTAACACATTGGTGTCATTTTACAGTACAGTACTGTTTGAGTTAAACACAGAACATTGCTGTAGACTGATAAGCATTTTGGGTATCTTTTTTGGAAATATAGCGCCCCCATGTGAGTGTTTCCTAATTAGAGTAACTAACGGCAAGTAGCAATGGATTCTGGGATACCAGCGTACTTTTTGTTGTACTTTTTACATCTTTATTTAGGTTTAAAAAGTTCTTTCTTATTGCGGTTATATATTTTGCAGTTTAAAAACGTGGCCTTGGCAGTGCTGCCTTATAGAGGTGTTCTTCGGTGTTCTTGTCCGAATTGTGGTTATGTTCGGTTATCTCGGCATGGATCCAAAGCTCACCAGTGTAAGTCACCAGCAAGCAGCAAGACTTAAAAGATGATTCAGAAGAAACGGATAATGCAAAGTGCATTACCCGTGCAAATTCACCATGTAAAAAACTTATTTTGTCATGTGAGAAATGTTGGTGTCTGTTTGGCTGGATTAATAATTTGGTATGTAATGCACTAGTAACCTACTGTAGAGCAAGTGGTGAAATTATTACAGTAATCAGCAGTAGTTTGCAACATAATTGCAAACTACTGCAATTGTAACATAATCTTAAAAAACGTGTATTTTGCTGTAAAAGCAGTTAATTGCTGTAAATGTAAAAAATACAGAAATAACTTGTATGTGTTAGTTACAGAATACAAAATACAAGATAGCACAATACTGGCGAAACTGCTGCCAGTTAATTACTGTAATTTTACAGGGCGATTTTGTACAGTAATTTTGTACATAAAGAAATCAGTTTACGCTTGTATTAAATGTCAATGAGGTCTGTCTGTGATTTCAGTGATCTGATCATTATCTGATCACAGTGCATCTTGAGGGGTTCAAAGTAAAATACAGCCAGTTAATCGAAGTGTGTGTTGGGGACACATTTCAGGTCGGCCGTCTAGACAGTGACAGCACAATATCTCCCCTGCAGGAAAAAAACAGCTTAGACCAGCATGAATACCATGCTGATCTATGCTGGTCTAAGCCGGCTTATGCTGGTCTGGCACTCTTTAGCTGGTCATCCAGCGTAGTCATGCTGGTTGACCTGTATACCAATGTTCTAAACATAACACATGCTGGTTTTGCTGGTGACCAGCCGAGCAGCATTTTTTTTTTTTTTTAGCGAGGTCATACTTTGTGTGTGTGTGTGTGGTTATGGGTGAATTTAAACATCTCTGTGTAAAAGATCTGAATAATCACCACAGTTATCCAGCTGCAATATGATATTCTGACTTGTAGCAGTAATGTTAGCTGTCTGTCTTCTTTCTGCATTTGCCAGCTGGCGGAGAAAAATGAAATTCCTCCCCCAAAATCCTCCCCAAAGCACAGTTTTCAGGAGATCCTTCCACCTTCAATGCACATCACCAGTAGGTTTTTTTTGTAGCTTTTTAAAATCAGTGTCCCTTTAAACATGCATGAAAATGGCTATGAAAATATTATTATCAAGGGAAGAGTTTTCAGACAACAGAAAGCTCAGAGAGCTTCCTGTAGGACCTTAATAGAACATGGCACGGACATGAATGGACAGTGATCATATGAGAAATTGCTGTACTTTCATTGCCGACTGTATGCAAGAGTCATCCCCTTTGATAAACTAATCCATTCCAAATAGAGCTAAATACCTTTTTTACTATCTTTGACTGTCATGTAATTAAAAAGCTGGTCATCCAGGCAAAAAGTTTACCCTATGCCGGTAAGCTAGCTAGTTGTGCCGCACCTTAAACCAAAGGACTACTAGAGAGATTTGAAAGCTGTATCACTGGTATATCCAACAAAGCAGATCATAAGGATGTCAGTTGGCTTTCCTCTTTAGCTGTTGAGTAACTCATGCTCGATGTTATTTCCATTACAAAGCTGCTAAATATTCAACTTTCTAGTCAGATTTTCTTTGAATTTCTCAGGTAATGACAAAAAACATTTCATAGAAGCTCTACCTTAAAAATCAGCAAAAGCGATTTTGCCTTTTATAAGTTTCTCCCTTAAAGATACATCACCACAATGAAGTTTTCCTAGAACATCGAACTCTAGAGACGACTGCAGCACAACTGCAGGAGATGAGGAGACATGTTTACAACAGATGTCACGATGGTTACACTTTTTGGTTTTTGGTTATAGACTTGAGTAAAAACGGCTCTAAAAAAAGTTTTAATTTATCAAGGAATAGCATTCATAAAATACATCCAAAATCAAATTGTTTTCCTCTAAAACACATACTTACCATGGATACTAATGATCCTGGAAGGCACTGTCTAAACATTAAAATGTAACTGCAGTGATTTACAAGAAAAACAAGCACATAAACAAGATCTGAGATTTTGTTAATGAAGTTAATGGAAATACTTGTTCATACTTGAATGAAAATGATTCCTCAAGCTGCTGAATTTATTAACAAATGTCATCTGAAAGCCAAGCTATGTCCTAAACACTAAAACAGACTGAAGATGGCATTCAGGTGTAATACATTATAAATCTGAGGTGATGCAGTTACAGTACGAAACTGTCCAATTCAAATACTCATTAAACCATGCTTGAAGATGTGCTCTTAAAGAGGAGGATTTGATTTGCACATGTTTTGGTGTCTGATGTCTGTAGCTGTGAGCCTAATACAGTACAATATTTTAAATAGGTTCTTCAAGGGTTGTCTTTAGTAAAGACAATAGTTCTGCATGGACAAAACATTTGCATAAGGGTTCTTTGCATTGATGGTTCAGTATAGCATCAAGGGTAGAGCAAGGGTTCTGAGTCATATATATAGCACCCTTTTCAGTGCTTTATCGAGCCTAGTATTGCCAACAAGTAATGGAGGCTAATAGCCCACACTACCTAAGTCACCACACGCTCCAACAACAGAGACGATATAGCCTACTGTCAATATAAGAATGAGTCTCACTAATGCTTTAAGTAGATCTCCTGTGTTCCTGTGTGGTGCTGCAGGCCTTCTGAGAGTGATCTATGTGAGGTAGGGGAACTAGAACCACACTTTCCATTGGCCCTCCCAACACACAAACATCCTGCTGTAGTCCAGTGAGTCATTTTTTCGACTGACACGCTGTAGAGGGGCTGTCCTCTAACATCAGAAACAAATGACTGGACTAGATTTATGCTCTCAAGAGAACAGCATTCTAGCCTGGAATATCAACCAGCAGTGACTGCTAATAGACACAAACTGCACATAAGAAACCCCTCCCATGTAGCTCCGCCTTGTAGCTCTGACTGAGTACAGTCAGAAACTGTGTGTTAGCCGTCCTTTAGCGCTTCATCAACTGATAGTTCCCCAGAAACGCTGTGCCTGATACACCACACAGGCTGCAGCAAGGTCATACAAAGTCCTAGTAAAGTGTCCAGTGAGTGGAAGCACAAGGTATGTGTTTCTAATAAAGTGGCCAGTGAGTGGAAGCACAAGGTAGGGGGTTCTAATAAAGTGGCCAGTGAGTGGAAGCACAAGGTATGTGTTTCTAATAAAGTGGCCAGTGAGTGGAAGCACAAGGTAGGGGGTTCTAATAAAGTGGCCAATGAGTGGATGTACAAGGTATGTGTTTCTAATAAAGTGGCCAGTGAGTGGATGTACAAGGTATGTGTTTCTAATAAAGTGGCCAGTGAGTAGAAGCACAATGTAGGTGTTTCTAATAAAGTGGCCAGTGAGTGGAAGCACAAGATAGGAGTTTCTAATAAAGTGGCCACTGAGTGGAAGCACAAGGTATGTGTTTCTAATAAAAGGGCCAGTGAGTGGAAGAAAGTGGTCAAAGTATTTTAGGATTTTTGAATTATTTAGGGCTCAAAAAGTATTATTAATTTGGAGTTTTACAAAGTTTACATTTGCTTGCACTTAGATTTTTATGCAATTGTTTTTGCAAATGTTGCAAATGTGTGTTAATGGTAATGTTTTTAATCTGATCCACCATGTTTCTGCTTTAATGTGCACTGCTTCCTGAGCCAGTAATTTCCTTCATGCAGTAGACAACTGAAAATGGAGATGCTTTCTGTGTGCACTAATGCACTCCTGGCCTTCTGCCTGGAACCAAAAGAGACAGAGAGAGACACTAAAAGTTAGATGTAGAGAGAGAGAGAGATTAAAAAATTGAGTTAAGAAATAGATAGACAGTGTGATGTAACTCTGACTTTCTGTCATTCTTTTTTGTCTAGCTCATTTCACCATGCTGCACACAAGCACTGGCTATTCTCATGGTCCACTCTTACACAGTTACATACCACAGCCACCCTGTGTCACTGCTAGTCAATTTAAATGCATTAATCTATCGGGATATATCACAATAAGCATTTGTTCTGTTTTCTTGCATGAGTGTGGTGAATGTGGTCAGTGGGCCTAGTCCAGTAGACTGAACTGCCTGGGCTTGTTAAAGCCAACATACGTGACCAGGATTCAGACTTAAAGTGCTGTGGATTTACGAGGCTTAAATGTGGTGAAGGTTTCTGAAGACTCTGGTGCCCAGTGGGCTGGTGTTTGTGAGCTGGGATGTGTTTGTGAGAAAACACAAATTCCCTCGTGATGTCATTGCCTGAATCATATCAGTTTGGGGAGTGACCTAGAGTTAGTGTGATTGACCAGGCAAAATATCTCCAAGCATTAGTTATAGAATAAACCAAGAATCCAAATCAAGGTTAAAAGGAATCACAAGCATAATCATAACCAATAACAAATCCAAAATCAGAAACCAAATCTTAAGCAAAACTTAAAATAAGACCATCAGAAACAAAACTCAAAATCAGAACTACAATCACAAGTAAAACTCACAGTCAGATCAGCAATCATAAAACAATGTAAAATCAGAACGATAACTACAAACAAAACTTTAAAAAAATCAGAACCAAAATCAGAAACATACCTCAAAATCAGAATCACCATCAGAAATAAAGCTCCAAATCAGATTCACAATCAGAAATAAAACTCCAACTCTGATTCACAATCAGAAATAAAACTCCAAATCAGATTCACAATCAGAAATAAAACTCCAAATCAGATTCACAATCAGAAATAAAACTCCAAATCTGATTCACAATCAGGAATAAAACTCCAAATCAGAACCACAATCAGAAATAAAACTCCAAATCAGATTCACAATCAGAAATAAAACTCCAAATCAGATTCACAATCAGAAATAAAACTCCAAATCAGAACCACAATCAGAAATAAAACTCCAAATCAGATTCACAATCAGAAATAAAACTCCAAATCAGAACCACAATCAGAAATAAAACTCCAAATCAGATTCACAATCAGAAATAAAACTCCAAATCTGATTCACTATCAAAAATAAAGCTCAAAGCCTGATTCACAATCAGAAATAAAACTCCAAATCAGATTCACAATCAGAAATAAAACTCCAAATCAGATTCACAATCAGAAATAAAACTCCAAATCTGATTCACTATCAAAAATAAAGCTCAAAACCTGATTCACTATCAGAAATAAATCTTAAAATCAGAACCACAATCAGAAATAAAACTCCAAATCAGAACCACAATCACAAACAAACCTAAAAAGCTGAATCACCATCAGAAACAGCATTCAAAATAAAAAAATTTGAACAGAAATTATAAACTAAAAAAACATTCTAAATCATTCGTAGATAATCTTTAGTGGGTTCAGTTAAAGGGGCACTGATTATAAAATACACAGTACTCTACAGGTTCAACTGAAATGGAAAGCAGGGGATAATGTATGGACTACAGTTGTACTTAGTATAAAAAAGTATGGTTAGAGTGTGTGCATCTAACTGTGTTATTATTATGGAACTAGTTCATTACAAACTCCTAACTTGTCTTACTGGTCACTTTATTAGAAACACCTACCTCATAGCTCCACCATACAGGTGTTCAGTTAGAGACTGTAGCTCCTCTGTTACTGCAGTTTATCAGCCCCCTCTACCCCATTTATCATTGGTCAGTTTTTGACCACTGTATCACTGTTGACTGCACATTATTTGGGTAAGAGGCTTTCTTATAATCTATTTAAAGAATGAAAGAAAAATGAAATCAAAGGAAACATACACGCTGGCGTAATCCATTTCCATCTCTCCATAATGAAGCAATATGACAGAAGTGTTTCTGGACCTCATTCTGCTGTGGTCATTTACAGGATTTTGCTGACAATAACTCAACCATATTAAATACTTCAGTCACTTTTGCATCCTTATTACAAATGAGTCATCTCCTCTACAAATGCAATATTGACATCAGACCACCAGCTCTGGGCTATAAATACTGCACACTGCTGAACAACAATAAACAACTCTACCATTGCAGCCGCTTCATTACATCATATGGGTGTCTGGATTACAATGTTCAGTCCAAACACACGGAGCATGTCTCCATTATATCACAATGTAGCAATGCGTCTTCTGTGACAGAGTTTCTGTATATGTGTGAATTACTGCATTGTTTGTTTTAATAGGGAAAAGCTTACATTTTACTCAGTGTTTTGACATTTATATCAATATGGGTCTGTGGAAACATAGCATAAAGTTTAAGGTTGTCTTATTATGTTTAAATGCCATGGACACCTTATTAGAAATCCCTTCCCTGCAGCTCCATCTTGCTGTTGTACAGTTAAACAGAACAACAACACTGTGCCGGATACATTTGTACCCATACCACACACACTAATATGCACACTACCATATCAGTGTCACTGTTTAGCTGAGAGTGGACCACCACCCAAATAATGCCCCACATTTATCTATCATCTTATTGTTAGACCATTAATCAAAGATCCCGATATTGTATATTTATTAATAGCATAATCAGATTACACAGCAGGTGTAAGACCTGAGAATTTACTATATGAATATACTATAATTTGAATATATCGTATTTAGATCAATAAGGGCTTCAGTCTGAGAAATTTTAGGTATGGTTCTGATTTTGAGGTTTGCTTGTGTGAGTTTTGTTTGTAGTCTTGGTTCTGATTGTACATTGTTTGGTGATTTTTAATGTGATTGTTAGGTTTTTTTTATCCAGTATGAATCTGCAGTGTGTGTAGAGGATACAGTCTGACAGTAATAATTGTGGAGTGGTTTAATCCAGTATGAATCTGCAGTGTGTGTAGAGGATACAGTCTGACAGTAATAATTGTGGAGTGGTTTAATCCAGTATGAATCTGCAGTGTGTGTAGAGGATACAGTCTGACAGTAATAATTGTGGAGTGGTTTTAATCCAGTATGAATCTGCAGAGTGTGTAGAGTATACAGTCTGACAGTAATAATTGTAGAGTGGTTTAATCCAGTATGAATCTGCAGAGTGTGTAGAGTATACAGTCTGACAGTAATAATTGTAGAGTGGTTTAATCCAGTATGAATCTGCAGAGTGTGTAGAGTATACAGTCTGACAGTAATAATTGTAGAGTGGTTTAATCCAGTATGAATCTGCAGCGTGTGTAGAGTATACAGTCTGACAGTAATAATTGTAGAGTGGTTTAAGCCAGTATGAATCTGCGGTGTGTGTGGAGTATACAGTCTGACAGTAATAATTGTGGAGTGATTTTAATCCAGTATGAATCTGCAGTGTGTGTAGAGTATACAGTCTGACAGTAATAATTGTAGAGTGGTTTTAATCCAGTATGAATCTGCAGAGTGTGTAGAGTATACAGTCTGACAGTAATATTTGTAGAGTGGTTTAATCCAGTATGAATCTGCAGTGTGTGTAGAGTATACAGTCTGACAGTAATAATTGTAGAGTGGTTTAATCCAGTATGAATCTGCAGCGTGTGTAGAGTATACAGTCTGACAGTAATAATTGTAGAGTGGTTTAATCCAGTATGAATCTGCAGTGTGTGTAGAGTATACAGTCGGTGTGTATTGTAAGGTCATAGCTGTGCAGTGAATGGTCTTTTGTGAACGTGTTGTAATGGCAGTCCTGTTCCAATTCACCTCATGCTAACACAAAAACCAAGCTAACAGACACAGTTGTGCAGTGTGTCATTACTGAATGTCCTGTGGTGTAACACTGATGTGAATATCCAAGCTGTGACCTTTTGGAAAATTGCACAGATGCTTTATCCTGAAGCAATCAGTCAATCACCTCCTGACAAATTATATTATAGCACCTCCTCTGGGAAACCTGTCCAGCTCAAATAGTGCTTCTAGAACTCAAGAGTAAGTCTAATTGAAACCCGACCTTTAGCCTCGCCCTGTCACCTTATTTAATAGCTGATGGATGTAAACACAAGTTCAATCACCTCTGTGAGTGGAACATGAGACACCTCAGTGTGAGTGTTTGTGTAGACGTGGTGTCAGCCGGATTACACTTCAGTGAAAGAGACTCATAAAAGCTGATAACCGAATGTCCACTTTTCATTTGATTCACTAAAACTGGTTAAATTGAGGAAACCACAGTGTGATTCTTCTTATTTCTTTCACCTGTCAGATTGCCTCAGTGGAGACTTTAACCCTTTAAACCCTAAGAGTGTGAAGCAGAATCTACAGAAAATGTGAATGCTCTGCTAAGTTAAATCAAATCAACTAAAGTGGAGCATGCTCTGTAAACATAAGAACTGCCCACTATGAATGTTTTACTTGTAATTATTTAACTTCAGGGACACACACAAAAACTTGCTTTTACAGCCCACTACACCAATACCAGGCACTTATCCAAGGAATGTAAGAAATGTTTTCTTTTGATTTTGTGATTTCTAACTGTTTTAAATGAGTAAAAAAGTTTTTGTGAAATGTCAAATTGTGTTGATGTTACAGATTTAATGTCCAACAACCGTTTAATAATGAACCATTTTTTGACTGTTTATGAACAATTCAGCTGAAAGCAAAGTGAGTGAGTTTCCTCATGGTGGTTAATTGTGACAGACAGAGGGGCTAGATTTAACAGAGAATTAAGTAATTAATTAATATTAATACAAACATAATTCTGTATTTTTGAGACAAATGAGCATTCACAAATGAGAACTCATAAATTGCATTTAATGATGATTTAATCAATTGGATATTGTCCAAAATTACAGAAAATAAATAGATCATATTAATGTACATTAATGTTTCCTTCTCCAATTCCTTGTCTAATTCGGTATAGGTTTTTAGTTGAATGTAAGTTAAGGGTAAGTTTAAGATCTACAAAGCATCTAAAATTCAAAAAAAATTCTAAAAGTCTTATTCAAGCGCTAACATGTTCTTCATTCACATAATGCATTAAATGCAAACTGCCAGGAAACCATGGATATACCAAGTTCAGTGAACCCACCCTGGCTCATAAATAGCCTATCATATGCCTTGATAATGAAGCTTGCTAATAGGGACACACAATCAGCTGTAAGTGTACAGGTAATTTCAAATAATAATTTTTTTTGTGTTTGTCTGCAAGTACTAAATTAAAAACTAAATGGTTAAAACCATAAAACATAATAATTGTGATGTGATTTTTAATCCAGTATGAATCAGTGTGTAAATACAGTCTTCAGAGTTCAGTTTGCTTACAGGGCCACAGACTAAGTCAATACCATGCAAAGTTTTAAATCAATCACTTAATAAATGTTAAACTGTCAGCCTGACCATAACAAATGTTCAACTGCTCTAAATCAGGAGAGAGAAGCTGTTTAGCATGTGAAGTGTCCTCTCCAAGTGCTAACATCATAAGTTCATTTATTCACTTTATACATTAAATGCAAACCGCCAGGAAACCACGGATATGCCAAGTTCAGTTTTATGAACATACCCCTTTGTTAGCTTTGTTAGCAGGGTAACAATCTGCTCTCCACAGAACAAATTTGGACTAAAATCCCACTTGAAGACATTTAGACACGAATGTCTCAGATCGAGCAACTGCTGTTGAAAGGACAGAAAGTTGAAATGGAAGTTGCCTCATGGTTTCGGACAGCAGACATGTTGCAAATCAGACATGTTGTAATTTTTAAATACCTGCAACATTGTTTTAATAAATGTTAAGAAATGAATGAGTAGTTAAATTAGTAATAGTGTTCACATTTAGCCGTTTTCTTTCCTGCTCTTTGTTAAAATATAGGCAATTACAAATGATTAATAATGATTGTTATTGACTGAAAATATTTTATTGTGATACATTTTTCAGATATATCACCCAGCTCTACTCTTGCCTTATTACTCATTAACTCTTATGGTGGCTGTAGCTTCAAATGACTTTCTGGTGGTTGATAGGTTGTAGGCGAGCAAGGCGGGCTAATATTTACTAAGATGCGCTCAGAGTACCGACATCATGGAATGTCTCTAGAATGTCTCATAAAATGTCTCTCAGCGAATCACACTGTGAGGTCGGAACTATTCGCAGTATCATCACTGTCATGATTTTATAAGGAATCGTTGCCTTTGGATGCCCAGGCTGAGATCCATTAAGGAAGCTGTATTTTACAGTGCATATGGCTGAGAGAGTGATTGAGGTGGATGAGCATTTGTGGGGAAGTGTGGAGCTCAGCTGTCGGGAGGGTTTGGAAAAGTCTTCTGCAATCTCTTCAGCTGCTAGCAGCGATGAGTGACTGAGAGAGACTGGCTTAAATATAGCTCGAACTCTGCTCCATACACAGCCCTGCAGAGCCTGGAGCAAAGCGGAAAAGAGCAGTGGTGTGCGGGGTGGCCTAAACCCAGACTTCAGTAAAGATATTATTGTTACAGTGAAATAATAACTGCTGTAAGAGTACTTGAGAAGATGAGCTAAAATTAACTCAGAGAACTACATAAGTTCTCAGCAACTTCTTGAACCCTCTTAGTTTCTATCCTCATTCTCTCAGAACTAAAGAAATAAAACAGAAATAAAACTTGTCACTGGATGCAATCAAATTCTCACAGCAATGCTCCAAAATCTAGTAGAAAGACTTCTCTGAACAGAAGAGGCAGCTACACCAGCAAAAGCAGGATAAACTGAGCAGGTGTCCCAATACTTTGGTCCATGTAGTGTACATCCGTATTAAAGGTACGATAACAGAAACAGCCTATTTAATTGTAAGGAATAAAGAGAGGATGGAAATGATGGTTATTGAGCAATAAAAACATTATTTTGGGTCACTATAAGTGGCCATAGACTTACACTATGTTAAGATTCCATTAAAAGTGGACCAGTAGCTATTACCTACCAGTCACCCGCTCTTACTGAGTCTGAGATAGGCTGAGAAAAACTTAACATTTTAGACTGGAGTTGACCACTTCTTCCTCCTGATTGGTCTCTCTCTCTCTCTCTCTCTCTCTCTCTCTCTCCCACACACACACACACACACACATACACACTCCACTCCCTCTCTCCTCCTCCAAGCATGTCAGAGTCTCCCTGCTGGCTCGCACACTTCAAGAGAGGACAAAACACACACTTCACACACTCACGCTGCCGGGACGGGAAGCCAAAGCAGGAGGTGAAGCAAGGAAAGAAGAGAGAGCGGAGAGAGAGTCGCTGTGACGGCGTCTCTTTCTGGGCGGTCAGGCTGAAGCAGAAGACAGAAAAAGGAGCGGTCATTTCCAAGGATTTTATTTGCTTTGTTGAAGACCTCACACTCGGGACCCGCTGTGAAAAGGTAGGACACTGTTCTCACTCCTTAGCTTCTGTGCATAATGTTGGTTAACAGTCAGTCTAAAACTACACTGTAAAACTGTGTGTTCTGTTCAACCTAAACATGTACAAGGCTTTTTTTTAAAAAGGGGTTTTCTTTTTACTTTAAATACATTGGACATTTGTGATAAAGTAAAATAATACTTCAGATGAATAGAAGCAATGCTCAAAAATATACCCAACAAATGAATTGATAGTATTTTATTAATTGTGTGTTGGATTGAAAAACAGCAGCTCATTTGGAAGCTGTTATATTAATAGGACCATATACTCTTGTTTTTTTTTTTACCATCTGCTCCATATATATATATAAATCATTGGTGTGGTTTCATATTTTGCTGATATAAGTGAATGACCTCTGTTCCGATTGCCCGCCATGTATTGTGTCTCATTCTAAAAGCAGTCCTACACTTTAAATAAACTGCTTAGGACTAAATTAATGGTTTTGGCTCTTTAGTTTGAACTGAATTTAGAAATACAATAACTCTACTGATTTATTTTAATAATTCACATACACTCAGAAAAGGGTTCTTAGGAATGGCGCTATAAAGGAACCTCCTTTAGCTTCTCAGTGTAGCTTTCAATGGAAGGTTCTTTAAGAACGCGTTTTTGTAAATGTGATGTTGGTGTTGAAGTGTTACAAATCTACACATAACTCGAGTTTCTTTCTAGAAGTGTTCAGCCAAGCCGAGGAGCTTCGTTTTTTAAGAGTGAGCTGAGTTTGTCCACTGGGATCCACAGTTTATACTTCATTTCTCTATGACTGATTCACGTTTATGGGAACGATCATCACTAAACGTGTACCATGTGTATGTTGAGTCATAGGTGTGAGATCCGTCTGAGTTACTTTTAGAGAATTCTGGGGAAAAAGCCGTTTAGGGTTCAAGGTTACGGCTGCTGTCATAAAAAAGGGATGTAAGGGATCTACTTAAACTTGTACTTAAACTCAACCGCTCTTCTTGTTTAAGGGTTACACCCAGAGCTGGTTGTAAGAAGTTCCATTGACTCTGTTCCATGTACACTTTTGATGGACTTGTGTGTTCCTGAGTTTGTCAAGTGATAACTAGGAGTTACTTGGTTCTTCAGGAGGCTTTTTAGCTGCTACTTTAGTCATTGGTAAACTGTGATTATTAGACTTGGGCCTTCAGTTTGGGCCTTAAATGTGAGAATCTGCCTGTACTGCAGTGTTATTGTGCACTGTAGGGGATTCTAATAGTATGTTAGCACCAAGCTAATGCTGTAATAGAAATATGTGAGCTTCTATGCAGCAGTTCAGCAAAGAGACACTATTGTTTACCATTTCTCACACTACTGCTCACATTCACAGTCAGTGACATATCTAGATGATCAGCTTCTGAGGGCCTAACCCAGGGAAGAGCTCGCTCAGCTGTATCTGTCCTGTAACTACAGAGACAAAATACCTTAATCAGACACAGTTTTGTTGGACCTGTCACAATTTTAACTCCACAAGTACCAGTGTGATGCTTAGAGATTCAAACATTTGCTAAAATTTTATAGACTTACTGTATGTTCAGTTTCAAGAGGGTTCCCCACAGTTATAAGTACGCAAGCTTTTACTAACAAAAAAGCAAAAAAAAAGCAACAGTCTTTTACTGGGTGTAGGCTACTGCACACAACTCTTGTCATGTTTAAGAGTTTTACAGAAACATAAGACAAAAAACTTGCTTTCCACTGCAGTATTTTCTTGAAGAGATCTTATGTATCTTACTGTGGCTGAAGAGATGTGTAAGTGAAAACACGCACTAGAACTTCACTTAAGATGCTTTATGCAAGCGTCAGTTTCCAGCTAGTACTCTGTAGAGGAAGGTGCTCATTAGATTTCTCTTATTGATTCCATTTTACAGCATAGCAGTCTCGGACCCAGGAGAGTTTAGGGAAACGTTAGCATTTGACCTCATTGCAACACATGGGGGAGAGTGTAAATGATAAAGCGATGGAGTCATAACTCAGTCTTTCAGACACTGCGACTCAACAATCTCTGTGGACGTGGAAAACTGTCCAAACATTTCAGTTCATTGAGCAAAAGAAGCGTGCTGAGGAACCAGACGCATTACTCTCCAGAGAGAGAGAGAGAGAGAGAGAGAGAGAGAGAGAGAGAGAGAGAGAGAGATCTTAAACTATAACATATATTGAAAGAAAATAACTATGTATATGACGTATAAATTAGACAGATATTGATATTAGATATTGTTACATTCTACACTCTACATATACCCCACATTCCACATATGTAAGTTGTGTAAAGTGATTTTGAAGTTACTAAATTACAGTTGAATTAAATTGTTAAATCAAACATAACATTTTATTTCATATATTTTACATTAAACATAGAGTAACAAACTGAGAGAGACAGATATATAGACAGAGAGCTGTAGAGCTAGGAGAATGGATAGACAGACAGTCAAAGATAGATAGATAGATAGATAGATAGATAGATAGATAGAAAGAAAGAGCTGAAGATAGATAGATAGATAGTCAGACAGATAGATAGATAGATAGATAGAAAGAAAGAGCTGAAGATAGATAGATAGATAGTCAGACAGATAGATAGATAGATAGATAGATTGATAGATAGATAGATCGATAGATAGATAGAGAGCTTTAGATAGATAGATAGATAGATAGATAGATAGATAGAGAGCTTTAGATAGATAGATAGATAGATAGATAGAGAGAGCTGTAGATAGATAGATAGATAGATAGATAGTCAGACAGATAGATAGATAGATAGATAGATAGGTAGATAGAGAGCTGTAGATAGATAGAGAGCTATAGATAGATAGATAGATAGATAGATAGAGCTGTAGAGGGATAGATAGATCTGTAGATAGATAGATAGATAGATAGATAGATAGATAGATAGATAGATAGACAGATAGTCAGATCGATAGATAGATAGATAGATAGATAGATAGATAGACAGATAGTCAGATAGTCAGATCGATAGAGAGCTGTAGATAGATAGATAGATAGATAGATAGATAGACAGATAGTCAGATAGTCAGATCGATAGATAGATAGATAGATAGATAGATAGATAAATAGATAGATAGATAGTCAGATAGAGAGCTGTAGATAGATAGAGCTGTGGATAGATAGATAGAGAGAGAGCTGTAGATAGATAGATAGATAGATAGATAGATAGAGAGCTGTAGATAGATAGATAGTCAGACATATAGATCTGTAGATAGATAGATAGATAGAGAGATAGAGAGAGAGATTCATGTTAAACTTTCTCTGCTGTTCTTCAGTAAAAGGGTTTTAGTGGTATAGTTAAGTTGTTTTTTAACTTTTTGCTTTTCTCCATGGCCTCTTAAAATAAATGATGTGTTCAAATGTTATACTATTATATTACGTCCTCCAATAACCACACACTCCTCGTTAGGCCACTGATGTGTTGCATTAATGTTTACACAGCCATGCCAAGTTCATTGACCCTTTTGGCACCCCTCTGTCCGGTTTTAAAAAGTGACGGACGTCTTAACCGCCTCTCTGCAATGGCCACAGGAATGACTAACAGACTGTTTTTTTTTTTTAAGCCACAGAGTTGTGGCCGAGGGCTCAGCGATAAGGCATGGGCCATGAGATCAGCGGCCTATTTCAGCTCAAACATCTAAGTGAGAGGGAGAAACAGCAGCCTGAGTTGTCGCCATGGCAACATAACATAGACAGAATAGATGGGTTGTGTTTGTTTAGAGTTTTTTTTTTTTTACTCTGTTCGGCATATTACGGTGGAAGGCTGTAGACCACCCACATGTCCAAAGATTCCAACTTTTTTCTGTGTAATAAGGTATCGGGTAGTGAACTTTACACACAAGCGATATTTCAGGTCTAAGTGAGGATAGAGAAAGAAAAAAAAGTTTTTTCTATTACAGTTAAATGTATTTATTTCGTTATTGTGAAAGAATAGGTTATACATGGTTCGGAATTAAACACTTCAGTTACATGGAGAAAATACACAGTAACAACTTAAGCCTATGGCATTATTAAAAACTGCTGGTGTAGTTAGTGTAATTCTGTCTTTTATTCACTAGGTTCAGATATAAATCTATAAATTATAAATATATAATATTAAAAACTGCTAGTGCAGTTAGTGTAATTCTGTCTTTTATTCACTAGGTTCAGATATAAATCTATAAATTATAAATATATAATATTAAAAACTGCTAGTGCAGTTAGTGTAATTCTGTCTTTTATTCATATATAAATCTTACTTAACCCAAGTGCACTCAGTCAGACAACAAAATGCTTGTTGTCTAAAAGTTGTGGTCTAAAAAGTGGTCTGAAAGTCATTCTGAGGCTACAGTGAGTGCAAAATTACCACAGCAATGTGCTAAAGAGAGGTACTGCATGAATCTGGGGAAAGTCACTCTTAGACTCTTTAGACTACAGTAAATATTAAATCTGCCAATATAAGTTTGATTTTATTTATTTATTTATTTATAAGTTCAAATTTAATTTTTTCTGTCAAGATTGCGTAATGTCATAGCTCTCATGCAAAAATTCTCCAAAATTGCAACTACAGGAGAAACTAAAGAAATATTAACTGTCAATGGAAGTTGATGCAAGATTATTTTTATTATTTGAAGTAATTTCAGAGCATTTCTATTGGTCCATTCATCATGAAATGTTGGTACTTTGTAATGAACAACATCCATTATCACATTATGTCAAAAAGTGAAGGCACAAAAGTGACAAGAATGGAGATACAAGGTTTTTGTGTGACAGCAATGTTGTTTTTTTTTAAATAAAAGTTTAGATTTCAGCAGGTTTGTCTGTGGTGTTTCAGTCACTGCTGTTACAGCTTTACTGATGTGGTTCAGTATAACACGTTATGTCTTTCATTTTGTATCTTTGTACCCTGTTTACCCAACTGTTGCTTTGAACGTCCCTCACATTGTTTTTAGAATCATGCAGATATTCACTGACACATTTTGAACGAAACCAAAGAAAAAGACAAGATTACACTGAAGACATTGGTTCTCTCTCTCTCTCTCTCTCTCTCTCTCTCTCTCGCACGCGCGCGCGCTCTCCACTTACTTTATGAGGGAAGTGATCTCATCTCCATCCCAGCAGAAAGGCATTTGAGACGAGGTTGTTCGAGCAGTACATCTGGCAAGTGATGTCACTCTTTTGGACACGGCCGCCTCTGCTGAACACACTCATGGAGATAAAACCTCAAAACTTATCACTCGCTCTCACTCATCCATCACAGTCATCCCATTAGCCAGCGCTTTAGCATTAGCCAATGCTTCCTCCTCTCACTTGATGATGAAACACAGCGAGACAAATTATTATACAATTACAGCATTCTTCAGCCATGTTCCCTGCTCTGACTTAGAGGAATTACAGTGCATGGGAGACGTCTCTAGGGGAGCTTTTTTGGAAGGAGCATTCGCCCAGGCCTGCTTTTATGATCTCTATTTTTATATCCACTCTGGAGCTTCAGTTCGTCCGGCTCCCCGTGTAAGGTGACCTGTAACGGGGTCACGTTTGTTGCAAGGACAGCTCAGATGGACTTTAGAAGAAAGTCACTCCTACACTACAGTAACAACTGGAAACTGATCCCAAACAAAACTGATCAGTCAAGACATGCTCAGTGTCTGACTTTTGCTTCTTTAATTTTAGACTGGAGCTATGAGGCTAATGTAGCTAACAGGTAAAGGAAGCTTGAAGCAACCTCTACTGAAATAAACAGCGTAGACCAGCATGTCTTCCAGCCTGATATAAACTGATTTATGCTGGTCTGGTGGTGGTGTGATTCTGGTTGACCAGCATGCCAGCATTCAAAACGTTCCTAAATCCAGCCATGTCACTCTGTGTTTTCTTCACTGGCTTCCTGTAGCTACAAGCATCAGATTCAAAACCTTGACGTTGGCCTACAAAGCCAAGAATGCACCAGCCCCTCCGTACTTGATGGCAATGGTCAAAAGCCGATCCGCACCAAGAGCCCTTCGAGCTTCAAGTACGGCTCGGCTCGACCCGCCATCCCTCAAAATCCGCGGAAGACAAGCGTCCAGGCTTTTTTCTGTCCTGGCACCAAAGTGGTGGAACGAGCTTCCCCTGGGTGTCCGAACGGCCGAGTCGCTCGCTGTCTTCAAACACAAACTGAAGATCCACCTCTTCCGAGAATACTTGGGCAAATAGCAGAGTACTATGGTCACTTTGCTGCCACAACAGATCGGACTCCTCGAGACATCTGAAAGAGTCCTGTGATGTTTGGCACCTTAGATGTAAGCAGCTGATCCTTTATGACTTGTAAGGTGTGAGGTGGGACCTCCATGAATCGCATCAATGACCCTTTCGCTGGTTCACCAGTTAGGTGGTACCGACCACTGCATACCAGACATAATGTTTTGGAGATGTTCTGACCCAGTTGTCTAGCCATCAGAATTTGGCAGTTTGGCAATTTAGCTACTTTATCCTTACAGCTTCAGGGTAAAATTAACAAGCAGCCGTCTTACACTGAACATGTCTTGGCTGATCGGCTACAGTATACAGCGTTAAACCAGTTTCACCGCCCCTATTGGTCTAAATGTACCTGTATCTACATTCAGCCATTCATCAACCAGATGAAGTCCCACCTTCTCACCACCACTATTGGTCTAAACATTTCTGCATCTACATCAACATCATTGGTCAAACTGCTTCTCACAGACGGTTGACCACAGCTTAAAAATTCCCAAACACAAATGTAAATGAGCACATATCAGTTGGACTTTATCTTATATTATTATTATTATTATTATTAATAAATATTATTAATATTTGTTAGTTTTGTTTTTTTATATACTTGAGACACTTAAAATCAGAGATGATTTAGCCATCTGGGCTATGTATTAGTCTTGGGTAAATGAGTAAATGTTTATGGATTAATTAACAAAGTTGCATGATTTAATTTAACTCCCTCCTAACCTCACACACACACACACACACACACACTGCCACAGTCTGTAAAACACATAGGCCTACTTGAAGCTCCCCGCCCACAACATCCTAACTATGACCTAACTATGTCCCTAGTGTCCTCTTTTTTTGAAAACCAAAATATGTTCAGCCCATTCAGTGTAAAACTAAAGAAGCAAGTGACACTGCACATGTCTTGTCTTTTTGCTTTTATCACTTCTGTTATATGTAACTGTACATTTTTTTACATCACCTGCATTGAAAAGTTAGATGATAAGTGCATTATAAGGTATGCTCAAGATGTGTCCAATGGCTACTCTAACCCTAAATAGTTCAAACGTCTTAATAATGACATTCCAGACTTTACATTTATAGATATCAGACCTCAAATTGTGGTGTGACATACTCCACTGCTGCTAAAGATAAATGCTATGCGATGATAGCACTGAACAGATGGTTAGGAAGTAATTAGCTGCGTGAATGAGAGTGCTGTATTTTTCATCTAGCTCCACAGACTGCAACCTGGACTCACACGTGACTGTTCAGGCTTGGTGCGTCAGCTGCACTGTACATGCCATGTATTAATAGCAGGCGAGGTGGAAAACATCCCACTCACACTGTGAAGTCCCGAAACGTCCCGGGATAAACGTGGGCTGACTGAGAACGTTCACTGACGAGAGACTGCTTTGTGATGAAGAACGTTGATTGCACGTTCCGTGTTTGCTTATCTGTCTGTCTATCCATCTATATGTCTATACTTGATGCAGCTCTTTGGAATCATTGCAGCCTCCCTTAGCTCTAGCACACCATGGTCTGGTCAGGGGTCATGGGAGGGCAGTCTGAAGATTGAAAAAAAAGCACCACTGCTGTCTTTTTTTAGGAGGAGGAGTGAAGTTACACTCCACAACGACTCTCCTGACCTTCTCATGATCCCACGGCCTTAGTAACATTAGTCTCCTCGGGACTGAGAATTCAATACACAGTGTCCAGTCCAGCATTTGCAAAACCCAAACAATGTATTACTAACTAAAACAAGCCCTCGCGACAGTCCAGCATGGCTAAGCACTCTTTTAGATGAGGATTAAATTGTTATGGTTTTGCAAATTTTGCTTTTGTCTTTTGTGAAACCTGCAGCGACGTCAGGCAGCAGTAAACCATTATAGAGCGACAAAAGCCCTGAGAATGTGTGTACGAATAAGGGTGGGCCTGGCTGAAAGAAGATTTGAGCTGGCAGTCCACTAGACAGCTAATGCTAAGTGCTCCCATCTCATGCTAATGCTTGCAGGCACTCTTTATTTTGCTATTCCCTTATTTAGTCTCATTCCTGCTGTCTCTGCATGGCCAAATACTGTTCTCAGGCATTTTCTTCAAGGACCAGAGAATTTGTGGTGGTGGTGGTGGTGGTAGTTGGTGGGGTAGGGGTGTAGGTGGTTGGACAACTGCCACCACCTGTCACTACCTTGTTTTATTGCAGTTAACTAGACAGCCTCCCAGCTCAGTCCAAGGGGGTAGAAAGGCAAGAATGCGTTAGTGTCTTTCTTCATTAGCCTCTCAAGCAGAGTCCACTATCTGTGAGTGTCCTCCCCCTCAGACGTTATATAACATTCATGAACAGACTTCTGATGGGATTTGGAAAAGAGAAGGGAAGTGTTGGTTTGGAAAGGAAACAGTCGTGAATCTTTTTGAGTGTATGAAGCGCCGTCCCTTTCAGCACATATCTGACGTTTGCGGAAGGCCAGTCTGAGAGAGGGTGGCAGGTGGGCGCTAACACCCAGGAGAAGACAAAATACTGTGGCCTCATGACTGTTTATATCCCACAGCAATTACGGCAGCAATGCCTGGCTGGCAAAAGCCAGTCTTTGTGTTCCCAGTTTAGCTTCACTGCCATGCCAACAAGGCATGTGTATGTTTGTGTGTGGGTTTATATGTGTGTCTGTACACCCAAGGTCTATCAGTATCCTTATCTATTTATAAATGTTTCTTTGCATACTTCTGTGCCAAATGCCTTTCTCCAAAATACCCAAAGAATCCTGGGAATTAATTATTGCAAGATCAGTGAGTATACCAAGTTCAGTTTCCCAACCTCTAGCAGCTCACAAATGGTTGGTATAGTGGGTTTCATGTAGCTGTGGAGTGAAACCGATGTTTGGCAGGTGTTTCAGTGCTGATAACTGATCAAGTGACAGGATCTCATAAAGATTCCACATTTGAGAAGTTATGGATGCAACCTAGGGTCCTCTCAGGAGTAGAGGGACCTACTTAAGTTAGGGTCACCTAATTTCAGTAATGGGGTAAGTATTCAGAGTGCGGTAACAGGCATGGAGTGAATATTTAGAGTATTGTAATTACAGGTAATTTCAGGAATGGGGTGACCATTCAAAGTGGGGTAAATTCAGGAATGGGGTGACCATTCGAAGTGAACTGATTTCAGAAATGGAGTGACCAATCAAAGTGGAGTAATTTCAGGAATGGGGTGACCATTCAAAGTGGAGTAATTTCAGGAATGGAGTGACCATTCAACGTGGAGTAATTTCAGGAATGGAGTGACCATTCAAAGTGGAGTAATTTCAGGAACGGAGTGACCATTCAAAGTGGAGTAATTTCAGGAATGGAGTGACCATTCAACGTGGAGTAATTTCAGGAATGGAGTGACCATTCAACGTGGAGTAATTTCAGGAATGGAGTGACCATTCAAAGTGGAGTAATTTCAGGAACGGAGTGACCATTCAAAGTGGAGTAATTTCAGGAATGGGGTGACCATTCAAAGTGAACTGATTTCAGGAATGGGGTGACCATTCAAAGTGGAGTAATTTCAGGAATGGAGTGACCATTCGAAGTGGAGTAATTTCAGGAATGGGGTGACCATTTAAAGTGAACTGATTTCAGTAATGGGGTGACCATGCATAACGGAGTAATTTCAGTAATGGGGGGACCATTCAAGGTGGAGTAATTTCAGGATATGGTTGACTATTCAAAGTGGGTAATTTCAGAAGTGTGTTGACTATTTAAAGTGGGGTAACTACAAGAGTGGGGTGACTTTGAAGTGGAATAACAAGCACCGAATGAATATGTAAAGTAGTGTAACATCAGAAGTAGGGTGACACAGGGTGGTACAGCATAATGTGGTTGGTGTAGCATAGTGGGTAATGATCAGCGCCTTTTCCTTTGCAGACTAGTGTTTTCGATTGCCCGGCTGGGCAAAAAGCACACAACAGCACACCTATAAGAGTCCTTGGATAAGACTCCTAACACTCCATTCTCCTACCTGTGTGACATGATTCAAATGTAAGTCAGCCTGGAAAAGAGCGTCACCCAAATTCTGCAAATGTAAATCAATGGAAAAGGGTGACTGTCAGAGGTGGGGTAAATATCAAATGCTATTTCCAGGACTTCGATTGAGACTACACTCATACTGCACATATACAATTTGTGCAATTACCATAAATAAATCAAAGCTGCTCCAAGCTGTCAGCCAGTGTCAGCTTGCCATGTGTATACCTACCCTAATTTAGAGTTCTGTAGCGGTCGTCTCAGTTCAAAGCCATAATTCAGCACTGATCTGAACTACAGAGACATAACCACAAAATACCTTGAATGTTTTTTTTCATTGAGACAAGCTGAAGAAATGAATCCTTGCTGTTGTTTTGTGAGACATTCTTTTTTCATGTTTCCTCTGATAAACAAATGTTGTGGCGTGATTGTATGAGGTGAGTGTAATAATATATGAGCTAAACCAACTAGCCAGACCACAGTGGCATTCTAATGCAATGCTGTTGCTTAAATAAACACAACAAGTGTTGCTGTTTTGAACGGTTGCTCGTATAAAGTTATCCGATACTCGATCTTTGTGTAAACAGCAGGCCGGCATATTTCATCCTGACCACAGGACTTTTTGCACAAATCAAACTGACATTCAAAATGAAGACAGCACCCACAGGAGAGGCCTGGCTGTTCCCTTCTAATGACTATTAATAACCCAAACAGTAAACTAGCAACTCTCAACCCACTGCCAGCATTTTCCTTTCCTTAGTCAGGCGCCGGTTTCATCAGTGGGCCCACAACCGTTTGAGGGAAGTTATGGGCCAGGCCTCCCCCAGGCTCACTCCACTCAAGCATTTGTGTGAACTACACTTACCAGAAACGGTCATAAAGCTGCTTGCCAAATAACCTGCTCCAGTTTAGGCAATACGTAAGCCCGTCATTAATCAAGACGGCAAAAAATTGGATGTATCAGGATAATGGTGTTGTCATACTTGGAAGTGGATGCTCCCAGTGTTCAATGCCTCAGGAGAACATCCCATTAATGACTTTAGGTAATGACTGCACTGACCCAATCTCAAGCTTTCTATTAGCATATCCCTGAAGATCAGCATGCTTATGATTCCATCACGTTACAGAGACAAGAAAAACCACTTGAATGCCGGCAGGCCTCAGGTCAGCATCCAAACAAGGCAAGGCATGGCTCCTGTGCAGTGGAAACCATGAGTATGACTTGGTTTGATAATGGAAACAATGGACTCAGGCTCAACACGGCAGCCCAGGTCACATACTCTCACAGCTGGACCCCAGCACTTCACTCTGAAGTGATGTCAGAGAATGTGTGAAATTTGCGATAAGCTTAGACCCCCATCCACAAGGTCAGATTAGTAATGAAATATATAACAAGCTACTAAAAGTCTTGTAGATGTCCTTGACAAATGCATCAAGTGTAGCAATACCTCTCAAACTGACCCTTATTCCCTAACAGTCTAGAGTCAATATTGCAGTTTGATTGCTATTTACTATGTAATTACATAATTAGTTGTAATGTATTAGTTATATAATGTTTTAAAAAATAAGCTTTATAATTCATACTTTTCACAGAATGTCTTGACCTGTTTGAATATTTGAAAAGAATAAAAGTGAATCGCTTTAAGAGTTTCTGAGGTGTGGGTCCGAGTTGAGTCTTGAGTCTGTGGGATTTGAGTCTGAGTGGAGTTTCTGAGATGCGGGTCCGAGTTCAGTCTTAATTCTCTGGTGTTCGAGTCCAAGTTAAATTGTGAGCCTTTCAGTATCATAAAGTCTTCAGTTTATGAAAAACCTCTTTATTTGATGCTGTAAACCTGAGCTGTGGGGGTACCCCATTACAGTAATGAGTGTAACTTTTCTGCTGCTCTTTCTTTTCACTTCACGGTTTCATTTTTTGAAGAGTACTTGGTATTCATAGCAGAGGGCTTACTTCTAAAACAACAAAAAAGCAAACAATGAGATCAACAGCTACAACATTTTGCCTCCTGACAGTGACTTCAGCTATATGAAAGGTTAGAAACAAAAGGTTTTACATATTTGGCTTTGTTGTATTTAACCTTTTCATGTCTTTTTTTTCATGTGGCGGATTCAAATTGCGAGTCTGTCAACATGTGACTCAACTTTTTTTTCTGTTTTCTTTGTGATTGTATGACGTGCTGAGTCCTGCAGTGACTTTAAGCCTATCCGCATCACACTCTGAGTGCAGTTGTAGAATTTTGGCTGATTTGGTCAGAGGTCATTGTGTGAGATCATCAGGGAGGTGCTTCAGTGGATTTGCTGTTGATCAAGAATCCTGATGTCATACTCCAGCTCATTGGAGAGATTACATAAAGCTGCACTAGCTCTGCATTTACTCACTGCAAACTCTCTCTCTCTCTCTCTCTCTCTCTCCCTCTCTCTGGGGGAAATCCCCCTCACAAATCACTGCGGTGCCCCAGTGCCTGGGAACACGAGAAACAGGGCTAATGTAGATTTACTGCGAAGGAAAACAAATTAGACGTGGGGATGAGTGCACACGCTGCTAAGCTTCTAGTTCTAGCAGTTCTGATCCTATGCATTTGGAATTACAGAGTTTGAAGGGCAAAAGTTTTTATTGTTCTGTATATACATACATATATATATATATATATAGTTTCTGTTTATTTAGGGTTTGTCTGAAATAAAGAGGTTTGTCTAAAATAACCACAAACAAACTAAAATTACATCTGAATTAAAAAGTGAACTAAAAGTTAAAGAAAGGAAACCCTGAAAAAAGATAATATGACCAGAAAAAGGATGTTTCTTATAAACATGGGAATGATAAATAGTACAGAGAAACTAGGACAGAAGATTATGTTTACATTGATTATGAAGGATTTGAAAAATCTATGAATTACTTGAAAGTATTGCATCAATATTGTATAAAATACAGTACTGAACCATGACTATTAGCTCTAGATCACAAAAGTTAAAACTCAAAAAGAGGAAAAACCTTAATGTTCAGGAATAACCATTTCTGCAATGTTATAGCCCAAGTAACAGCGCAGGATGTAAATATGGATAAATTATATCATAATATGTTTCTAAGCATTTCTGATGAACCATGGCTGTAATTTTCCTGATGAGACCGATTATTTTGGTCATTTTATTACAGTCAGTGTCTTTTTCCAGCCTAGTCTTTCATGGCTGAAATATTGCAACTGAGTAGATATCAAGGCAGCAGTTCTGGCTTTGTCATGGACTCTGTGACTGCTTCGCTTTGCCCAATCCATGTCCCTTTACTTTCACTGACTGTCCTTTTGCTGGAGGGCCTAGATGAGAAGCTCTTTGAGCTTCACACTAGTCAGTAAGGTGGGAACAGCTCTTTGTTTCAGTAGATGGTTGAATGGGAGACTGAAAGGAAGCTGATGTAAATAGATGAGCTCATTAGGCTGGACTGTAGCTGCTGAAGGGTCTGACTGCCCAGCTTACCTTTGGCCTTTGGTTTAAAACGCCATCAGCAGATAAAGAGACTCTGAGGCACGGGTGTGTTTCTTAATCACTGCGGTGACTTCATGGCCTTCGCATTAGCTCAGCACAGCAGAGCACCGCCGCCGATTGCCAAAAGATCAAGTTACTCTGACACGCTCTGCGTTACCCGGTGATGTCAAATGACCCAGCTGCTTTGGTTTTTACACAGGTCAACATTAAAGTTGGCCGTTTTTCAGGTTAAAGGTAGACTGTGTGTTTCATTGATAGACAAAACAATCATACTTAAAGGAGTTTGTTGAATCCCTTAAACACTTCAGCTCTGTTCAGGTGTAGAACAGACCAGTTTTAGTCATTCACTTATTGTCCCTAAAAAGCTTACCTAGTAAACTATAGCCAATAGTTTGCCAACCATTTACCCCAGACAATATGGGAAGCATTTGCACTAATAACCTTACTACCTCACTGGACTCAATATTTATTACACACTGCATAATTTGCACACTACCCCTAATTATTTATTATTCTCTGTCTGTGTTGTGTTGTGTTGTCTGTCCGCACTTGTACTGTGTTGCACTTGTGTTCAGTATGCACTGTGTCTATGTTGCACCATGGTCCTGGAGGAACGTTGTTTCGTTTCACTGTGTACTCTGTATGTAGTTGAAATGACAATAAAAACCCACTTGACTTGACTTGACTAATGTCTGAATTCTTTTCAAAATTCTTTACAAAAATTTCCATAAGGCATGCCACAAGCACAGAGTGTACATGTAAATGTGGTGAAAATTAGTTGATGACAGTTTTGTCTCTGTCTGCTGGTCAGAATGAGGTCCAGGACGAGTGGAATGGAAACTCCAGACGGTGGGCACCTGCAGGTCAAACAGCCTGGGAAAATCTTCCACAAAGACAAGGAGCAGGGGGACAGCATACAGGAGCTGATGAAGAAAACTCCCACTGCTGAGATGGAAAAGGAGATGGAAAGAAAGGATGAGAATGTTGTCCCTGCAACAGTGAAGAGGACTCAGAAACCCACAGAGAAGTGCAGGAGGAAGGCGGGACTGATGGAGCTCTCTAAAGAAGATCTGGTTCGGCTTCTCGGGATCATGGAGGGAGAGGTACAGGTAAGATACTAGCAATATTTTTGAATACTAACGCTGGGATTGGTTTGAATCATATTAAATAGTATTGCTTCAAATGGCTAATTCTGCTCGAGTGGCTTAATATGATTATGTACACTCACAGATCACTTCATTAGGGAGACTATGCTAATTCCACTATTCCCTCAAAACAGTTCTTCAGTGCTTTGTGGCTTTCTCTATGTTGACTGCATCATACAATCCCCTGTTCTACCACATCCCAAAGGTGTTATACTGGATTCAGATCCGGTGAACTCGCTGTCATGTTTTTGAAACCCATTTGAAATAACCTTTTTGAGTTCATCATGCTGGAAGTAGCCATTAGAAGATTGTTAAAATGTGCTTGAAGGGATGAATGTGGTCAAAAACATTACTCAAACAGGCTGAGGCATTCCAGTGATGATTTATTGGTATTAATGGACCCAAAATCTGCCAAGAAAACATTCCCCACGCAATTACACCCCCTCCACCTGTGTTCATAGATTCATATTCTTGGTCTCCAACTTCTGAGCCCACCGTCCATGTGCCTCAGCAGAAACCCATATTCAGTTTTTCCAGTCTCCAACTATCCTGTTCCTGCTGCAGCCTCAGCTTTCTGTTCTTGGCTGAAAGAAGTGGAACCCAGTGTCTTCTGCTGTTGTAGCACATACACTTCAAGGTTAAATGTGTTGTGTATTCTGAGATGCTTTTCTGCTTGCATGTAGTCAGATAAGCACTGAACAGAGATCAAATTTTTTCACCCATTCTAAAGGTTATGCTAACTAGACTTACCATACATATTCAACAAATCCCCAGTTTAAGACAACAGATGATTTCTCTGACTCATGTCAGCTGTATTTCCTCACTGTTGCCTCTTGCAATTTTGTAATAGCATTGGATGCCAAAGGTGATAGAATGGTGTAACCACAGTAGTGGGGTTTAGATGGCAGAAGGACATGCAAGTGTTTCCAATTTGCACAACCATACATATTCATAGAGATTTCTGCAATCTTTTGGGGAGTAAAGGTACAGATGTGCTCTTTCATGCATTTCATAGGCATGAAAACAATATATATATATATATATATATATATATATATATATATATATATATATATATATATATATATATATATAATGTACCAATTAGGGATACACATTGAAATTGTTTCATAATGGTATTGGCCAATATTGGTATGATTCTGATATTGTTCAGCCTTGATTAACAAAATATTAAAATCATCCAACAGATTATGTAATGTAATTATAACTTTGCAGTCTCTGTAACAATCCTAGACCACATAACTTAACAAAATGAATATAGTTATTAGTACAATTCGCCATCTGTTGAAGCACAGTGTTTGTTAGCCATTCTCTAGGTCAACCCCAGCACAACCCCAGCAACATTGCCCCAGTGGTCAAAAACTGAACAATGATGGATGAAGTAAAGAGGGCTAATTAACAGTGCAGCAACTAAGGAACAACAGTCTATAACTGCACACCTTTATTGTAGACCTATGACGTAGCTGTTTCTAATTAAATGGCCATTAAGTAAAAGACCAAGGTATGGGGTCCAGTGAGTGAAAGTACGACAGTTAGTTGGTTGTGTCCATCACTTCTACTTAAACAGTTTCAACATGTGTTAAATTTGTCTCAAGGTATGTGGCTCCCTCTTGTGGATATGGTAGAGTAGTGCACTTTTCTGAGGGCTGGACTCCATTATGTGCTGACATTACTAATAAATCATCCAAGCATTTGATGTGGTTATTATACAGTTGGGACTCTCTAATGATTGTAAAGATCACTCTGTTGGCTTGACTTGGCAGGCGCGTGAGGACATTATTCACATGCTGAAGACTGAGCAGAAGCGACCCGAGGCCCTGGAGGCTCATTACGGCTCTGCTGTCCCAGTCAAACCCTTACAGGCCCTGCAGAGGGACTGTCAGCTGACCTGCGACAGGACGGCCCAAGATGACGTGTATGAAATCCCCATGATGGAGGTTAGAGGCCGTTGGTGCCTAAGGATTTTAGTCCAAACAGCTTCAACATGGAATAGGGCAGCCCATCAGACTAAAGCTTCTTTATATATATCAGTCTTACAGACACAGTAACAAAAACAGCCTGTTGAACTTTGAAAATTCAAGTTTTAACTTTGAATTAAGATGTATTGAAATGAAGATGTTGTGTGTGTGTGTGTGTGTGTGTGTGTGTGTGTGTGTGTAGCTGGACCGTCTGGAGGAAAAGCACAGAGAGACGTACAGGCGCATGCTGGAGCAGTTGCTGCTGGCTGAGAAATGCCACCGCCGCACCGTCACCGAACTAGAGAGCGAAAAGCGCAAACATGTCGATTTCATGAACAAGAGCGACGACTTCACCAACCTGCTGGAACAGGAGCGTGAGAGGTGAGGACTGTGTGTGTGCACTTGGTCTTTAAACATTTCATAAGCTATTTAATTAGAATTGCTGTGTTTCAGAGCAGTAAGTTGATGCTCCAAAAGACAATGATACATTCCTCATTTATTGGTCTCTAGAGCTCCGCTCATCGATATCAAACGATTGTTGATAGCCTTTGTAACAAATTCTAGTTGACACTACTTAACATGGCTTCCTTACTAAAGGTAATGGCTCTAAAGACTAAACCGATTTAAGGCTATAAAGACTATATAAATAGTTCTATCCCTGGTTACACTGGTGAAAAATGTCTTGTAGATCATCTTTAAACAGCACCAGATATAGGCTTCCACTTTTATTATGAGGTAAATATCCTTTTTAGTACTATATAGAACCCTTTTAAAATTATTGTTCAATATTGATTTTAAGAAAACATGTATTTGATAATTCTACACAATGATCTCTGACTCCCTATCAGAAACAATATTCGATTCAAATTGGGTAACATTTAAACTTTTTTAGCATAGTATTAGAAAACACAAAAAAGAACTAATAACCTAATCCTTACTGCAGTACTGCAGTACTTTGTATATTACAAAATATACTTAAACCTTTTTTTAAAAACTTATCCAAGGGTTCTTTAGTCAAGGTAAAGGTTATATATAGATGTTTAAATGTATATATTATATATGTAGCTGGTTAAGTATAGTCCAAAAAAATGATTACACTATTCCTAATAAATCTGCCTTTTCAATCATTTTTCTATAATAATATGATTGTACTTTTAAATTGACCATGTTAGTCAATACCACAATATCACTGAAAACGGTTCTTCTTACCACAACCTTCAGGAAATTGCACCAGTGCAATCAGACACAGCACTTAACTCACGGTTCTTTCAAATACACACACACACCTCACTCTCTCTCTCTCCCTCTCGCTCTGTCTCTCTCTCTCTCTCTCTCTCTCTCTCTCACACACACACACACAGGGCAGGTTTGTAAAGAATAAAACCCACTTTCCACATAAATAAATATATTACAGTTATTGGCAAAAATGCTGTGCTAATATAATATACTTTATATATTTTATTCACCAATGATAAACTCATGATGATTTGCATTCAATCAAATAAATACATTTTTCAGTTTGTTTACTCCAGCTCCAGTCTTTTTAAGCATGTGGTGGTTCAACTTTAGTTCAGTTACACAAAAATCCCACACAGCGATATATGAAGCAGAAGGAGCTCTATAGTGGGCCCCCTTAAAGCCCCTCTGATTGGTGACAGAAATAAAAGGACTCACTAAAAAGATGAAGAGGCCACCCAAGGGCAAACAGCACAGCGGGCAGCCCAGGAAAGGGGGTGGTGGCTTCTGTAACGGCTCATAGCAAAATGAGATGTCACAGCGTGAACACCAGTGGTCCGTAGCCAATTAGAACAGACGGTAATATGAGATTATGGCGTTTGGCCTCACAAGATTGCATGTTTAATACTTGCCATACTAATAAAGTTGTGTGGAACTTTCTTTGGATGCTCAGCGTCCAGATACAGCACAACAATACAAGCAATAAACAACAACAAAAAGAAAAACAGTACAGTTTATGAAAATAGTAGGCATTTCAGTAACAAACTTCAAAAGTCTTCAAAAGCTAAATGGGAAAACTAAGTATACATAACCATAAACATAAACATAAAATCCAATGGCAATGCAGTGATGCCAGATAAATGTGCAGCTTTTGATTACTGTTTAAATTTAATAGACAATTGCATAAAAATAAATGAGTCTGCAGTTCATTTCTGCCTGTTAAAAATGACAAACAGGTATGTCACATTTATCTTTCCATTGAACAAGACTACATGCACAACTTTACCTTTAATGTTTTGTCAAATTCAGCTCATAAAATGACCCCTTGATGACTTCAGAAACCTCCCATACATTTAAACATGTGCACCATATCTTTATATCTAGTTTTTTTTTTAGTAAAGATTTGTGTTGTAACTCATTCTGTCCCAGAAAAAGTTCTTACACATAAGTGTATGTAAACCTCTGACCGCAACTGTACAAACACAAATATGGATTTAAAATCCCAGAGCTCAATAAAGCACTGATTGATCTACTTAATGAGGTGAGATTAGCTGTGAGGTCTGACAGGCTAAAATGCAGAGTTGTTTATTTGCTGCATGAGCAGCACACATGCCTGAGTAAGTTGTTCATGAAGCATCACGATTCTCCTCTTATGCTGTCAAAAAGAATCAACAAGTCAGGACAGGTGTGTAGGTAATGTCCCAGGCCCATCTGATAAGACCCCTGCAGTGGATGATAACAATCAGGTGTATGGAGTGTATGTTTAGGGGGCCGGTGGGGAAAGCAGGACACTGGAGCAGTTGCTGCTATGCCCAACCGCTTAATCACACAAATCACACATTTCCTAAGATTTACAGCCTCCACCTTGTTCTCAAAGGCATCAAATCACTTCTGGACAAAAGAACTGTTCTACTCTGATCATCAGAGGGGGTTTCTTAGATGTTTGTCATTTTCACTTGTACAGTACAACGAAATTCTTCACTCTGCCCAGTTTAGAGAGCTGGAATTAGAGTGCAGGGTCAGCCATCTTATCAGCCATTCCCCTGGAGCAGAGACGGCATCTTAGTGGACCTGGGTATGGTAACCCACAACTCTGTAACCTGGCACTTTAAGCATTGAGACACCACTGACCTGGTTAGCTGTGTTGGATGAGGTTGAAGAATAAATCTCTTGTTTTCTGATGGTGAACCACAAACAAAGACCTGAGACACCAACAAGACGATGTAAGTTCTTTTGAGAAATGCACGGAGAAGCAAAAACTCAACTACTAGATGAGGTGTGTGGACAGCAGGGAAGAATGTTCGGGAGATGTTAATGTTAAGTTAATGTAGATCATCTGAAGAAACTGAAGCTGTCAGAAAGAGTGGTGAGGCGGTCATCAAGACCCAGAGGAGGATCTACGCAATACTGGTACCCACAGATACTCTTCATTGTGTTCCGCATAGATTTTTTGATAATTTGATATCTGCGCATGAATGCCCAGAGATGAACTCCCAGAGAGCATCACACTCCCTCCATCAGCTGGTCTTCTTCCCACAGTGCAATCCCATGTAAATGCTGCACTTATCCCTGGCTGTCAATGTGATGGAAAAGCAAACGGCACTCATTGAACCAGGCCATCTTCTTTCATCTCTGATGCCACAGGAGATCTTCTGTTGTTGGGTTCGGACAGGTTGCCTTCTTTGCCCTCGCTGACTGATGAACCTTAAGTGCCCAGCACTTTGTCACTGGTTTGAGGTTTGTGCCTCACTGTTGGTAAATACTCACCACTGCCGCCCCAAAGCCCCCACAAGCTTTTGGGTCATGATGTTCGACCCTCACTAAAGTGCCGTTGCTATAAGATAATCAGTGTTATTCACTTTGTGTGAGTGGTTATAATGTTATGGCTCATCAGTGTACATGTGCCTGAGACCATTTTACTGCGCAGGGTAGCTTGCATATTTCATGGAAGAGTTATAAGAAGGAAACCTATAATGGGACCTCAGCTGCGTCCGAAACTGAGCCCTATGCACTATCCCCTGCATGTGAAAATCCAGATCACTCTATGGAGCACTATTGTAGCAAACAGCATTCGGCAGGGTAGTGAACGATTTCGCACACGTTGTTATGTGTGTGAATTCACTGCTGTGCAATGGCTACTGTGTTTTCAGACACCAACTCCAAAGTAGTGCACTGTATAGTGAATAAGGACACAGCTCTCATTACAAATCTCATTTAAAGTACAATGGAGAAACAAATAGAGGCCAGATGAGTTTTGGAAACAAGGGCTGATGAAGCAAGGAATGACTTTTTGGGCAATAAGAAGAAAAAAAGGAATCACATTTAATGAAAAGCCAAAACACCTTGCCAACTGTGAAGCATCAGGATGGATCTATCATGCTTGGAGGTTGTGTTGCTGAAAAGGAAATATTGCATGTGTTGGGGAAAGAGTGTAATCATGGATGCAAAGATTAAGCCATCTGTTAAAAGGTTGAAACTGAAAAGCAGATGGCTTCTACAACAGATTCATCATCCTAAAAGACCTCACAAAACCACCATGGACTACCTGAAAAGAGACAGGCTGAAGCTTTTGGAATGGCTCTCACAGTCCCTGACCTAGGCATTGTTGATGGTGTAAATATGTCCTATTATCCACCAAAAAAAAACTACAATAAAGGATATGACACCTTTATTACATTATGTATGTATGTATGTATGTATTTATTTATTTATTTAAAAAATAATGCCCAGACTTTCATGTACAGTAGGAGAGCAAAAAGACAAAAGAGCCCTGAGAGAAACCTGCTCACAGTCTTTTATTCATTAAGATCTTAGAATTCATTTACTATTACAGCTTAATCTAATTAACCAATATATGTGCGGCCACATTCACTGCAGTTCTTGGAAAGTGCGACGGCACTAAAAGTATGTTAAGCTTCCACCACACACCCGTGTTAAAAGTGTTTGTTGCTCACATTAAAAGGGCACTTCACTCACACCAAGGGCACTCGCAGCCCTTTATGGAGAGTTGACATGGGGACCCTGCTTGCTAAAGGAACACAGCTCTCACACACGCAGCTGCTTTTCACATGCTATAAAACTTCAAAATACTTCCCTCGTCTGGCCTAGAACTTCACATGAAACCCTGTTTACCTGACCTTCTGTTCAGTGCTCATAATGGCAATCAGGCTGACCAAAGACATGATAACAATTCGTATAAAATAATCTGTAGATTTCAGCATGATACTGACCTTCATGTGAGGTCAAACATGTATTGACAGATGCAGTGTTGCGTACATTTACTCAGACGTGTTGTTTATGTGCGCTATAAGCAGAGCAGCCTGTGGTTACACGGTCTATCGGACATGGTCTGAGGATGACAGAAGATGACCTCATGCTGATTAACTAATTCCCCTTTAAGACTGGCTGTCTGGAGAAAGTGGAGACACACAAACTGAAAACAAATCCGTGAGTTTAAGTGAATTTACAGGGTGTGCTTTTAAACATTCGTAGTATCAGTGGTTACTAGATGGTCAGGTCATTTTAAAATGTTTCGGACACAATTGGAAAGTCCCATTTATGTTGTGTCATTTTATGATGAATATATAAACAGAAATTGACTATATGGTATATAATTACTAACCTACTTGTATAATAACTTGAAAACACTTCATTCACCGATGGTCCCCGGTAGATTCATTGTAGATCTTTGTAATTAGCTTTTATATTTAACTAATATTGATCTAAATATCTATGAAATTTAGCTAACGTCTAAATTCTGTAACCAAAACAGGGCTGTAAAATGACCTAATTTTCAACCCCAAAACTGTTATGCAAAAGTCTTGACTTGTTATATTTAATAAACAAGAATTTACATACACTCAGCCTATTAGTGAAAAATAATTAATGTATTTTTTACAGTGTTAAAATTATGCTATGGTGTACAGCTGTGATCCATAATGGCATTTTTTTCCACAGACCGGCTGTAAAATGAAATGTTTAATTCTGAAGCAAAATAACAGGGTTGTAAATTGTAAATCCTAAAACAGCATCTAAGCATTCCACACCATATCCAAAGTCACATACTTATATCAATATTTATACATCAGATGACATTTGCTTACATTTAAGTATTGACCTGAAAATAAATCAGAAACTTACATTTTCTTCCTCATTTTATAACTTTTTTTTTTCCATGTAATTGGTTTTTCCCAAATTCTAAAACTTGCTGTTGTTTCATTAAAATGTACTGTAGTGTCAGATGTTTTGACCCCACTGTAAGGTTGTAGGCACTAAGGCTTAACAGAATGTCAAACTTAACATAACAGCCTAAAATACCTAATGTGAAAAATGACTTTACATGGCTTAATGCACTACAATGTCCAAATGTCTCACATTTTACTGGTTATTTTTTACTGTCAAAGAAATGAACCTGTAATCTAAAATGAAAGTATGAAGTTTTACATTAAGCTTTTTTTCTGTCCATATAATCCGATTCAATAATATTGACCTCCAACCTCCACCCAAACAAAAGATCAATTCTGAAGCTTTTTTCCACCTTTTCAGCACTGTCATCGTTTCGGCAATAGAAGGTACTTTAATTTGAGCAAATAAGACGATTGATAGGATGTTTTATTTTGTTTACATTTACTCCACCTTTTCCTGGCTCTTGTAGTGTAAATAATCTGTGCCATGGTCAGCGTTTTGCAGTTGCTTGCACTGCTTGACTCTCTTCACATATCCACATGCCTGCTCTGAGCGCAAGTCTTTCAGCAACGTGTAAGCACATTCCTCTCCAATCCTCTCATCTCAGAAATTCATCCCAGGTGATGTCATACCAGCTCTGCCGCACCTGTGATTGGACAGCAGGGCGCGAAGCGGAATGCCCCCCGGAACAATAAAATCTATTGTGTTGGCGGTTTCATCAGTGGAGCTCAAACTGTCCTTTCTCATTTAAGTATTTTGAGAGTGAAATTGAAGTTTGAAGGTGAAGTCTGAAGAGCATGTCGGTGAGTGTTTTCTCTGGAACTGGACTCCATTGGCACAAGACATTTTTGTCTTACCGACATCACGGATGTAAACTTGGCAAAGGTGCATAGTGTCTTAGCCTAACATTCACTTCTAATGGGATATATTTATATCTTTATTGGGAACACCTATGCACCTACTGATTCATACAATTATCTAACCATCCAGTCGTGCAGGTATGGGTCACCAGCTTCAGGTGATGTTACGTCAACTGTCAGAATGGGGATAAAATGTGATCATTGCTGATTGTTGGTGTCAGACGGGCTGGTGTAAGTTCAAACATCCAGTGAGTGGCAGTTCTGTAGGCAAAAAAACAATGCCCAAAAAAGTTCGAGCTGACAGAAAGGCTACAGTAACTCAGATTACCACTCTGTACAACTGTGGTGAGCAGACAAAAAACATCTCAGAATGCACAACATGTCGAACCTTGAGGTGTATGGCTACAGCAGCAGACCACTACGTTATGTTCCACTTTTGTCAACAGTAATCAGAAATCTGAGGCTGCAGTGGGCACCAAGACTGGACAGTTAAGACTAGAGAAACACAGCCAGGACTGATGAATCTTGATTTCTTCACACAGAAGAAAGAGTCAGAATTTGATGCCAACAGCATGAATGCATGGGCCCAACCAGCCCTGTGTCAACAGTCCAGGCAAACAGCTCAATCTTTGACCATTTTTTAATTGTCAAATAAAAAAAAACTACCTTTACTGGAAGCTTGAATGTGTTGGAGTAGGGGATTCTTTCTTAGACATTAGCCTCACAGTCCAAAGAAAACTCACTTGACTGTACACAGGTGGTGTTCCAGCTGTGGCTGTGCCTGTACCTGAGGTTCTTTGGTTGTGCCTGATCATCCAAACCAGTTTTCTTTTAGCCGATGCTGACAGTATGGGTCTTGCTCCAGACCTTTTTTAACTGATAATCTTGGAATCTGTAGTTATTTAGGAATTGCTCCAAAAGATATTCCATCATTATCCTCCTCAAATCTGCAGTGAGCTCTTGGACTTTGCTCCCATTGTACAGATAGTCAATCCATTGAGTGCTATCAAGTAAACCCTTTTTATATAGACGCAGGGAAGCTACCATCTGTAGTCAATCATGATCACTAACAGGAAGTTAAGAGTCCTTGGCGGGTTGTAAGAGGTTTTTGGAACTTTTAGCTCCACTGAATTAATACTGGGTATTTGTATATTTTGAGCCCTGTATGTATGATCTGAACATTTGGGCAGGGCAAACTCTAATGACATTAGCTTGATTGTCTACAGGAGTGTTCATTCCAGCAGATTAGGGAAAGGACAGCCTATACATCTGCAATCATCTTTGTGCATTCACATGGTTTGAGATCAACAATGCTCTGACCAGAGTAGAGTACAGACAACCTTTTAAAGGGTTCTTTAAAGCAGCATATACAATAGTTTCTCTATAATAGAGAATAACTATTTAACCATTCAAAAAAATGTTTAAACCAAGGGTTTGCATTATTATTTTTTGTCATTATTATTAATTGTCATTGTTCTACATCTATTTCACATATAATCCTTACCTGTAATAATGATCCTCTCTTTGTAAAAGGTGTAGCAGTCCAAAGCAGTTTGTTCTGAACAACTCTGACTGCTGCAGCCTTTATAAAATGCCACCATTTTGGACTTGCAAGTATAAGTAAAATTGTACATATGCAAACATTTATTTGAAACGAAATAATCCCTCCTAACGGTTTATAAACATCCTACCAAAATCAGTAAACAGCTTTTTCCTTTAAATAATGCACATTATATTTGTTTTCCATACACATCATACTAGTCCTTTGCCAGACGTTTCAGGAAAAATCTTTCCCCATGGCATTCCTGGGCGACAGGGGTAAAGCCAGCCAAAGAGCAACTCTGGCATTGTTCCCCAACAAAACAAAACTTTTCTTTTGCATTGTTGTCCGGTTTCCATGGTAACACTCGGTTGCAAGAGAGGAGGGAAATATTTAGGTCATGTCGGAACCCCGATCTGTGTGGCATGAACTGCGAAGCCCTCAGTGATCTTTAAGTAGTTTGGTACTTCGCCCCCCTTGTTTTTCTATTCATTTCCTAAAACAACATCCTGGCTTTGCTCAGAGCAAACAGTGAAAAAAGAGTGAAGAGAGGCTTGTGGGGAAATAAGCCGTGCCTCCTCGGCTCAGACACCTCCTCCTCTGCCCAAACAAGGGCAGAACAATCCTGTGCCTTATATGGGAGGATGATATCACCAGCGAGTGGAGCAATGCCTTTTTACACAGCTTTCACCTTTCATTCTGCACTCCTGACATGTTTGGAATGTGATGGCTAATTCGACAGGGATTGGGGCCCTTGCCCGACCCCACGGAAATCTTAGCGGCTCACAGCGGCATTTATAGTCCTAAACAAGTTAGGTATGGACTTACCTGGAATACTTCCCAGCTAGAGGGTGAGTGAACTCTGTTTATAAAACGAGGGATTTTTATGAACAAGCCACAGTTAGGCTAGATTCAGGTTGGTTTCAGGTATTTTGGTTCAGGGTATTGTAGCAAATTCTGAACAACAAGAAGGATGAAAAATAATGTTGACTGAAGTTTCTCATAGATGTCTAATAAAGTAAAGTCTGGTCCACTTTATCTAGCTTATACACAGGACTCCCGCAGTGCTGAGGCAGTGTAAACATTTACCAGCATCACGGCCGGTTAGTTTTTAAGCAGTACATACAGTACTTAACACGAATGGTTTACAGGGCTTTTCGCAGTGTTTTGGTCTTTTTTACCTAGGTACTTGCACAGTCCTACAATGCTGAGATTATGTAAGCATGTGAGGCACAGTAATCTGTTGTCAGAGTCAATCATATGAGGGCTCAGAAGCAGCTCCCCTCCTTTGTTCTCTGATATCATGCTTTTCCCATTTTCTGCTTTTCTACTTTGTATCCCATCAGCACTTGGTGCTATACTACTTCTGTTTCTGATGTGGTAAAGGTCTGTTTTTGTTTTTTTGCTGGAATCGGAAAAGCTACGAGTGACTTTGGCACATTGCTTTGGTTTTACTTGGCATGTGTCAGCTGCGTATGTGGCTGATGTCATGTTCATCGTTTTGACCCCCTGATATCCGCCTGTGATCCCAATTACTTGTTTCACAGTCTCAGAGACACTGGCTTTTGACTGACAGTTTAATTTGATTTTCTATTTTCTCCTGCATGTCCGCCAGACTGAAAAGACTGCTGGAGCAGGAGAAGGTGTACCAAGCCCGTAAGGACAAGGATCACAGCAAACGGCTGGAGAAAGTGAGAGAAGAGTTGGTGAAGCTGAAGTCTTTTGCCCTGATGCTGGTGGACGAGAGGCAGCTCCACGTTGAACAGATTGATCTGCAAAGCCAGAAAATCCTGGACCTCAGCAAAAAGCTACAGGAGAGAGAGCAACATCTTGAGAGCATCTCCACCAAATCCAAAGAGGACAGTCGGAGGATTAAGAACTTGGAGGTGGAGTTAGAGCAGAAGACTGCAAAGTTTGCTCAGGAACAGGAGGAGATGACCACAAAGCTGTCCAGTCAGGAGACCCAGAGCCGGCAGTTACGCATGAAGCTGGCCAGTTTATCGCGGAGAATTGAGGAGCTGGAGGAGAGCAACAAGGCGCTGCAGAAATCTGAGGAGGATTTGCAAGAGCTCAGGGACAAGATCAGCAGGGGAGAATGCGGAAACTCAAGTCTCATGGCGGAGCTGGAGAACCTGCGCAAGAGAGTGCTAGAGATGGAGGGGAAAGATGAAGAGATCACAAAAACAGAAGTACAGTGCAAGGAGCTGAGAAGAAAACTCCAACACGAGGAAAATCACAGTCGGGAAATGAAACTCGAAATTGAAAAGCTACAGAAAAGGATGGTGGACCTAGAGAAACTTGAGGGAGCTTTTAATGTAAGCAAGTCAGAGTGTGCCCTACTTCACACAAACCTGGAACGAGAGAAGAATTTGACAAAGAACTTGGCCAGAGAGCTTGAAAGTGTTAAAAATCATGTTAAAGATCTGGAGTGCTCAGAGTCAAGGCTGGAAAAGGCTGAACTTAGCTTGAAGGATGACTTGACAAAGCTGAAATCATTTACTGTAATATTAGTAGATGAGAGGAAAAACATGGCAGAGAGAATCAAACAAGAAGAGCAAAAAAGTGAAGACATGAGTAAGATGTTCAAGGCTGAGCAGTACAAGGTCATGGAAGTCACAGAGAAACTGATTGAGGAGAGCAAAAAGCTCTTGAAACTGAAATCGGAAATGGAGATAAAAGTATCCACTCTAATGAAGGAGAAAGACGACCTGAGGACTAGACTTGCAAGTGAAGAGGAGAATCGAAAGGATCTCAGCGCAAAGGTCAACTTAATGAAGAAGCGAATGGATTGTTTGGAAGAGACTGAAAGAAAATCCTTGAGAAGTAGAGCCGAAGTTGACAAGGCAGGTTTTTCTGATGAGGACAACAAGGTTAAGGAGTTAACAGAAGAGATTGAGAGGCTGAAGAACCGCCTGAAGCAGCTTGAAGTTGTGGAAGGTGATTTGATGAAGACTGAGGATGAGTATGACATGCTTGAAAAGAAGTTCAGAACAGAGCAAGACAAAGCCAATGCCCTTTCTCAGCTTATAGAGGAAATGAAGATGCAGATTGCCAGGAACAAAGCAATAGAAAAGGGGGAGGCTATTAGCCAAGAAGCTGAGCTAAGATTGAGGTGCAAGATGGAGGAAGCCAGAACCAGAGATTTGCAGGCAGATGTCTTGGCCCTCAAAGAGAAGATTCATGAAATGATGAACACAGAGGATCAGTTATCTCAGCTTCAGGTCGATTACACTGTGCTTCAGCAGAGGCTAATCGAAGAAGAGGACAGAAAGAAAAGTATGAGCCAGCAAATCCTGAACCTCACAAAGGAGCTAGAGGTCACCAAGCGCTACAGTCGAGCCCTGCGGCCTAGCCTGAATGGAAGGAGGATAGTGGACGTTCCCCTTACTTCGACAGCTGTGCAGACAGATGCAGAAAGTAATGAAGTTGTAGAAGAGGAAACTCCAGCAGTTTTCATAAGGAAATCTGTTCTGGAAGAAAATCACGTGATGAGCAATCTGAGGCAGAAAGGCCTCAAGAAACCGGCGGTCCTGGACCGCTATCCACCTGCGTCGGCAGAACTAAGTATGAGAAAATCGTGGATTCCCTGGATGAAGAAGAAGGATGGTGATGCACAGGATGGCTCTGACAAGGGAACACATAGGATTAATGGGGATGCATCACCTGAGCTCACCATGTCTCCAAAGCCAGGGCAGCCATTGCACATCAGAGTGACTCCAGATCATCAAAACAGCACTGCCACTTTGGAGATCACCAGCCCTCGTGCGGAGGACTTTTTCTCAAGCACTACCATTATCCCCACTTTGGGCCTGCAGAAGCCTCGGATCACTATAGTTCCTAAACCCACTACTGTGTCACAAAAGAGCACTCATAATGCAACATCATGTGGACCGGAGAGGACCAAGTCTCCAGTGACCATTACAACCATTTCCAGAGCCAAGTCCCCAGAAGGAAGCAATGGTGCTTACGCTGACCGCTCAACCTCTCCTGTCTCAGTCATCACAGTCAGCACCACCCCAGTTGCCCAGGCATGTGTCTCTCCGGAGCCCCAAGAGACGACCATGGGCCGGGCCATGTTTAAAGTGACCCCAGAAAAGCAGACGGTACCGACACCAATCCGCAAGTACAACTCCAACAGCAGCATCATAACGACAGAGGACAACAAAATTCACATTCACTTGGGTTCGCAATTCAAGAGGACTCAGGATGCCAGCAGCAGCAGTCCACACACTCTCACGGTGAGGCCACTCAGTGTGAGTGCAGAGAGCAAGGAGGTGTCTACCGGGACCGTCCTGCGTGCACCTCGACAAACCTCCACTTCGATTGGGAAGACCACCTCCGGCAAAATGACAAGCAGCATCACCATAACCCCCATCACCTCTGCTCCTTCCAGACCTACACAGTCTGTGGTGAGTGACGACGCCCTCATTTCTTTTGCTTTTAGTTTTAGCAATCAGTGAAGCTGTGTGACTTTGTGATCTCAAACAACATAATCATGTGAAATCTTCTGCATTACAGTTGCTTCTGAAATGTTTCAAAATGATATCAGGGGGCGTCTGCTCCCTAGATAGCTCTCTGTCCAGGTATAGATTGGTCAAATACATTTCCTAACTTATGACCATTAACTAACACTGGAATGAGCAGATATGCCAAGCCCACCAGAAAGAGGTCGTCTCAGATTCCTGAGATAGGCACCAACTGACCAAGCCCCTCATGTTCCCTCCTGTTTAACCTGTCATGAAATTACCCTGAAGTATATTGCCCAAAACTCTGGTGTGACCAGAAGTGAGCTAACATGCATATCCTGGCAGAATGAGACCCTCTACTAAAACAAACACAATAGCTAATTCCAAAGTGTCCTTTTTAAGTGAACTCTTATGAGCTCTTAGGGATGCATGATAGGTTAAAAGCAATAAATCAGGCACTTGGATGGTATTTATATGCAGTCACTCTTTAGTGTTTTGAAGTGAAGTCACACACTGAACAACTCCTGCTTGCTTTAAGTATCAAGAGTATGGCAAATCTAATACCTTCAGTACACTGCAAAAATAAAATCTGGGTATATGATAGCATCCTAAATCTAGTCAGTGTACCTTATACTCAATATGGACAAAAGCATTTATTTCTACATTTAGACTAGATTTAAGATGTTATCACTTGGTAATATCAGGTGGATGGTCATCCCTTTCTAAACGTTTACAAAACTGTGGCAGAACATTATGGAATTTATCCTGAGAATATAAAATTGTATGAAATTGAGTATCACATTGTTTCACCAAGAGGTGGGCATTACATTCGCACTGAAAGGGCTTGCCATCTTTATCTTTAATATGTTTTAAATATCAAAATATTAACTCCATAAAAATACTCTGTGTGTAAATATAAAGAATATGAATCAATACCTACTTATTCAACAATCCTTTCCTTCTCTTTCTCAATTTTCCTGCCACCAGTCCGGGACGGACGTGCAGTCATCTCGGTCGGCAGCCACGCGAATCCCTATGTCAAAAGGTATGAAAACAGGCAAAGCGGTGGTGGGCCTTGCCGCGGTGTCCAGGATAGAGTCTCGTGCTGAAAGCCAGTCAATGAAAATTGAACTGAGGAAGTCTGCAGTGTTCAGTGCTGTATCCACGTCAGGTGGCAAGTGCTGAGGGCCCAGCACGTTCTAATAGCTACTAAGTGGATGGTTTAAGAAGGCCACATGTAAAGTTGCCACAGAGCTTGAGGGGCACCACAGAGTACCATGGAAGGTAGAATTATGAAAGAAAGGGAGGCAGACACTATCCTCTTCATCACTGTTTATGATAAACAGAAATGTTAATATGCTTGTATTGTAAATAAATGGTCTCCGAAGACCCTTTATTGTGTATACTTGTAACATTTCAGCAGACTAAGTGACACATCTCTGCACGTTTTGGTTGGCTTGAATGCGTCATCTTTCTCCTCTGCTACAGCACAAGGTTACTAACCCCTTTGCTGGGTTTCTATCTTAAACTGTTTCCCTCTATCATTTCACTCACGTTTTGTTTGAAATGACAGTTGCTTGTGGAGGTTTCCAAGAAAAGAAATGTCTATAATATTTAATATAATCTGTTGTCTTTGAGTCAACCACATTAAGGGTAAATAAATAGGTTTTGTTCAACCCTGAATTTTGCTACATTGCCTTTTCCCTTTTTTTGTTCCATTTTCTTGTCACACTGTCAGATGATTTGTAAACAAAGCGATGAATGTGTATCAGGAAACCTCCATAAAGTTTAACATGATGTAATCCATAATGCTGTATTTCATAGACTCATCTGTTCAAAAAGCATGCATGACTGCATAAGCAATGCAACTACACTATTACATGCTTCACTGAACATGACAGTCACCAGTAGGCATCGAGAACAGTGTCTTCACCAAATGTGTCCACCACATTAAGCAGCTCACTCTCAAAAACGACATGTAAGGCACCCATTGTCTGATCCGTGAGCGGTATGTGTCAGTAATTGCAAGAGGAAAGATGTTTATGAACCAAATGGCACTGTATTGATACAAAGAGGCTGATCTATTGATAGTAAAGGGCAGCATTCGTAAGACTTCATGACACTTTCATAAGCCTGTCACGACAACTGACATAAACTTACATGAACATCTATTAAGACTTATTCCAGCAAACATCTGTTGTTATAAAGTCCGCTTGTGTCAATTTTGAGCTCAGTTCACCTCAGAAACCCCCAAACCGGGCTGGAACTGAAGTGGTACCAACCTTTTTGTTTTGATTATACAGGAGAAATCTGGAACCAGGTCGTTTAAAACGGTGGCAGGGATAAATGCTTTTCAGTGATGTGCTTCTGTCTAATGTGCACACTGCTTTTAGAACATAGACATAGATCGCTGCTGTCCAATGAAAACCATGCATATCCATTTTTGTCCATTTTTTAGTTTTCTCCATGGTTTGAGCCCTGTAGCTGCTCTGTGCACTGTGTCAATAATTCTGGATGAATGGACCAATCGAAAAGCTCTAATTTACTTGGAATAAACTCTTATTTTCTATTGACGTCCATTCAAAGTTAAGATCAGTTTTGCCTTCTCCTGTAAAGTCCCTGTTTTGGAGAAATATGTTTTTCATTGGACAGTGGTGATATATATAGAAACTTTTAAAACCTTAATCACTTGTAACTATATCTGTACTGCATGATAAGGTCCACTGCCCTTTTGCAGAGTTTATGCAAATAAAAAAAATAATCATTTCTACTGTAAATGTAGTAATACTAGTAATACTTTATAATACTTAGAATACTAATTCTTCCACTCCGGAGTGTTGCCATTGAAGAATTATGGTTGTAGTTCTTACCTCACTGAAAGTATGGTTGCAGTTCAAGAAAAACAAAACACTTAATGAACTTTTGTCATTTTCTCAGGATGTTTCTGTTCAATAAAAGAGGGGCACAGCTCCATTACTTGGTAATAATGCTTCGTAACATCTTTACAAGTAAAAGACAGCATGTTAATTTAAGGCATGGCATGCCAGAACAACAGTGTTTGCTTCCTTAAACATCCTATGTATTCTTGCAATTACTGGTATTAGCTTTTAATAAATATTGGAGGGTTGCTTTATAAATATGTTACTCAATGCATAAACATTCAGGTTATGAAGTTCCCAACTAGACAGCCTCTCTTACTCATCACCTGGATCATCTCTTGGTTGTCTTGCACCCCCTTCTGGTCTTGAAGTGTATATGAATAGCTTCTCCGCTGGGGCCAAGAGAAGACCACATTGTCTGACCATTACGTTAGATGCAAACATCTGTTATGCTGGAATTACTCATTTCATCACTTTTGGACTGTTCTGAAAGGCATGTGCTGCAGCCAAAAACCTAATCGGAAAATGATGTCCCTCTTCCAGTGTGTGTGTGTGTGTGTGTGTGTGTGTGTGTGTGTGTGTGTCAGTAATAAAATATGGTCCTATGACGACACAATGTCTGTTGAGTTATAGGAACACAACACTGGAGATCTGAATATCGGAAGCGTCCTGCGTTCCTTTTGCATTGAATTGGAGGCATCTGGGAGCCAGGCAAATAACTGTGGGCTGAGCAACAACAGCTCAGTATCAGTCTCATTCTGCTGCAGCTATGTTGGTTCATCTCCTGTTTGTTGCGGTTCAGTTGGCATTTCCGATGCGGATCTTAAGACCAGTGCTGATCTATTATGAAATTTACAGTGTAAAACCCAGATTATTTTACATCTTAACTAAAACAAGGTATACAAAGGGTTAGATTGTTGTTGGATAAATAAGGTTCATAAAAGCTGCTAGTTCCTCTGACTGATTTCATGCTGATTTCATTTCCTCATCAATCCTAAAACTGATACTCTTATTTCCTAACCTCCCATCCATTAACAAGCTCTGGCTGTTTGATCATCGGAAAGCTGCTCATGATTGAAAAAGCTGATCTGCTTCATATGAATGATGCACAACTTATATTATACTTCATTTTAGTTCAGTCCAGTTCAGTTTATGAATGACAGGTTCTACTTGTATGAACAAATGTGTGATGATGTTTTTGCAACATGTGTGGTAAAATTAGTCTGCCTGTTTATATTGGATCAATGGAACCAAGGCATTTAAAGTGAATTTGGTACATAATGTACAGTGGCATGTGTACATATTATTATTTATATTACGATGGTCCGTAAAAATGCCGTTTTACCTAGTTCTTTGTTGACTCCACCTCTGCTTCCGCACTGGAAAGGCACCGCCAGTTGGAAACTGAACCACCAATTTAGAGACATATTCTTATTATAATACCATAAAGTATCATTAGACAAATGAATAATAGAAACAAGAAGATAACCAATAGGTATTTAAATTACTGGTATAAAAATAAACATGAAAAACATGACACTTGCAATCAGGGCACTTTATGGGGAGAAATGTTAGGACGATTTCAAGGGCCTGTGATTCACATTGACCCTGAAAATGCAATAATTTAGTATTTTGGGCTCTAGTGTAAAATCTTTTTCATGGGGCCCAAAATCCCTGGCAGGGCCCTTGTTTGCCATTTGCAACATGGCCTTGTGGATTTATGCCATTGTCTTAAATGGCGTCTCTGATTTAGAAACAATGTTCTTACTCTAGACTCCATTCTAACTCTAGGTAACTTATTAATGTAAATGATTAATTAGTCAATTTGACTAATTGATAACAAGCTTAGTAGGCCAGTTTCTAGCCATTACTTTGCGGAGAATACACTTACTGATTTACTACTGCTACTAGCCCTACACTGGAAAAGCGTTTAATAGAATTAATTGTATTTAAAGTCTCCTGTACTCCAATCTAGTTAAATTATTAGTTTCAATGAAATTAAACTGTAGCACCACCAACTACACCATAATACATACAGCTAAAGTCACTGTAATACTAGGAAATAATATTGATTTTCATGAATTTATACGATGCATCCAGGAGGTCTTCAGATCTTTTCACGTCTTCACATTTTGTTATGTTGAGACCTGCTAAAATAAGAAAACTAAAAAAAGTACTTAGTTGAAGCACCTTTGACAGTGATTACAGTCTCCAGTCTTCCTGGGCATCATTCAACAAGGTTTGCACTCCTTGGTGTGGGCATGGTCTTATCTGCAGATTCTCTCCAGCTCTGTCAGGTTGGATTGGGGCCATCGGTAGTCAACCATTTCCAAGTCTCTCCAGAGATTGGGTTTGATTGGGTCCCTAAGCCACTCCTGTGTTGTTTTGGCTATGTGCTTAGATTCATTGTCTTGTTGGAAGGTGAACCTTCAGCCCAGTCTGAGATCCTGATCGCCCTGGATCAGGTTTTCATTATCTCTGTACTTTGCTCCATTCAGCTTTTCCTCAACTTTGACCAGTGTCCCTGTTCCAGCTGCTGAAAAACACCCCAACAGCATGATGCTGCCACCACCATGCTTCACTGTAGGGATGGTATTGGGCAGGTGATGAGCAGTGCCTGGTTTCCTGGAGTTCTGGTTGTTCCAGACTGTTCAAGAATTACAGAGGCCTCTGTGCTCTTGTGCAGCTTTCAGTGCAGCAGATTTGTTTTGTAGTTTTCTCCAGATATCTGCCTCCACGCAATCCTGTCTGTCTCTGAGCACTACAGGCAGTTCTTTCCTCCTCATGGCTTGTTTTTTTGCTCTGATATGCACTGGCAGTTGTGAGTCCTTACATATATTTGTGTGTTTTTTAAAATCATGTCCAATCAACTGAGCTTAGCACAGGTGGACTTCAAGCAAAGTCAAGAAACATCTCAGAGAAATTGAAACCCCTAGAGCTAAATTTCTATTAAAATATTTAATACACTTCCAATCAATTGTAAAATTAATTTTTCACTTCAGTATGGGATACTGAGATACTGAGTGCGGAATAATGCAAAATATATATATAAACACTCGTAAAACACTCGTAATTCTGAGAATGTAAGAATCTCGCAGTACCAAGCCTCACCTTTAAATTCCTTCAGGAACTGTTGCTACTCAGGAAAACTGTCAGAGGTACTGTGTATGGGGACACAAAGTAGACTGTTGATTGATTTGCACCTTTCAAATGATAACTCTTTTACTTCTACTCCAGCATATCATTGAGAATCTGCTTTTTCTCAGTTTAACCTCATTCTATTGCACCTATATTGCTTTGACATTAGCCACACTCAGAGGTGTGTACACTAGTCTAAACTCATGCTCAAGTAAAAGTATTGTAATATTAGTTAAATACTGACTGTAAAGCGTCTTCCACTAGGCCTATTTAAGTTCTAGACCTGTAATTGCTAGACCTGCACTGAAGTTTTTTAGTCTATTCAGCTTCTCTGGAGTAAATTATTTCACTGAAGTAACAACATGGGTTTAGGTAAGTCCACCCACCCCTAATCACCTCTATCAGTGCTTTTTCTCAGCCTCTATGAGCAAATAAAAGAACAGGGCAAGGTCTGACTTTAGGATACCTGCTCACTTTCCTTGTTTTTACCCACAGAAAATGTTGTGCTCCACATGACTTTTGAGCCTCGCTGAGACTGTGGTTTAGCGCTAAGGCCCTCAGCACTGTAAACACCTCCACAGCTCAGATACGGAGCATTCCCGTCAGCTCAGTCCACTGGCAGAAGGGTCGACACAAGAGTGGCTCTGACCACTAACTTCTGAAGCCCAGCTACACCAGGATGTTCAGCAATGTGTATTGGTTGGTAAAAGTATGTTGGTGACATGCACATGAATCGAAAGCACACTTACAAGCAGCACTCACTTAACACTATGTAATTGTTTGGGGGCAGGAGGGTAAAAATGCAGCCTAATCTAAAGGTGGTTAATGATTTTAGAAGGTTAGAGTAAATATAGCATTAATTATAATGATATTCATTGATGTATGTGACCATTTTGTTGCTAAAATCTTGAAAAAAACAAGCTTGATGTATTGTTTTATAGTCTACATTTCACTACTGATAGATGTCAACGCATACAGTTTCCCCTATTAATATATGTTTTCCTCTCAGTGTTGGAGACATATGGCTGTATAAGACTAAGATACAGGAAATCTAGTCCAATACAGATTACTTATCTAATTATCATCAGTTATTCTATTCAGATTTGTTCTGTTAAAAGGTAATCAGATCAGACCGCTTGTAGGCATGTATACAGCAAATTTGCCTGATTTATTTGAAATGATGTGCACTGTACATGGACAAAACACATACTGCCTCACGTGAGATATAGGTTGAACCAACAGCTCATTTTAACGCCCTACCCTGCTCTCTCAGTCTCTCGTTCTTTGATTGTGTATGTGTGTATTATTTAACTGTGTGAGAGAGATTGTTTACCCACTGCACTGTAAAAAAAACAAAAAAAAACCCAAATGAATAGACTTCATCAGATAAATAGAGCTCATTAACAAAAACACAAACTGCATAAACTGCTGTTGTTGCTTATGACTTTATGGCAGAAACATTCTATCAAGGCAAGGCCATTCCTGAACTGGGAACCCTACACTATTAGCAAATAGAGTTCCAAAAGACAAATCTTTTGAGATTTCCCACATCACTGTGCCCATTGCTTGGTAAATTCAAGTACATCATGTTCAGTTTGTAAACATGTAATATGTCTCGAGGTTCTAGTAAATAAGGAAATAAAATTGGTCAAGCTACATCAGTTCATGGAACCCCCCAGAAAGTTTGAGAACCCCTGCTTTACTATAATTGTGACTCGGAAAAACCCTTACTAAAAAGCGCCCAAATGTTTCTTTGAGTTGTCATGGTCACATATGGAACCACTTTACAACTTCTTTAGAAACAAACTCTTGAAGAATTGGGGAACATCTCACACCAGATCAAACCCTCTGAATGACTGTTTGTTTTCTGGTGGAAATTTTGAAGTGGAATATAATTCCATGTGGATTCATGTGGATTGGTGTGGTGCAACAGATAACACCACTACCTGCCAGTGAGCTACCACACCACGTGGGAGACTAGGGTTTGTAGCTGCGCTACACCAATAAGAGTCCTTGGGCAAGACTCCTAACACGAGTAACCTTGTAAGTCGCTTTGAATAAGAGCATCAGCTAAATACCATAAATGCAAAGTGAGTAAATGGCACCAGCCTTTATGCTGATATTAACTTTGAATAACTTTGTAATCATTTTTCAACACTCAAAAAGACTGTTTGCTGTTTGAACAGCATCTTTTTGAGTGACAGGGTGAAGCTGTGAGGTGGAACGATTTTAATAATGTGTGGTACATTATGTTCAATTCAGTTTTCGACTCTGCACATCACATAGATCCAAGACTAACCTGGACGTGAGTGGAGAAACACATACTGAAATGAGGGTCATTTCAAATAAACGTATTTTGTCAGTGTGTCCAAGGTGTGAAGATTTGTGGTTATTGCTATTTACATTATTACTAGACTGGATTAGATTGAACATTATTATCATTCAGCATTCAGACTCCCTAAGTGAGTGAGTGGATGAGCAAGATATGAATGTGTACCATCTTATTTATAAATGGCATAATGGTACAATCACTGAACTGTTACATAAATGTATGATAAACAGTTATTAAATTATTAATTTCAATTGCATTTCATTCTTGGCCATTTCAAGGTATAATTTAAGCATTTTACCCTGATATGTGTTGTTCACTATTACATTTAGCTCCTTAATACTGATATTGTAAACCTATAAACACATACAACACTGGTTAGACTGGTAATGATTTGCAGCTGTAGTAATGGAGTATTGAAGTGGAGTAATAAAGTAATGGGAGTTAAAGAGATGTAAAAAAAAAAAAAAGGGTTTTAAGGGGGTGTTGAGGAGCTGATTGAGAGGTAATTGAGCATTGAGGAGATCAGGGCAGGGTAATAAGACATTGAAGATAGATGGGTGGAGTAATGGAAGAGTTGAGGAGATGGGGTGGAGGAATGAGATGAGGTGCAGTGATGGGTCATTGAGAAGATGGGTGGAGTAATATAATGTTAAGGAGGGGTGGAGTAATAGAGAGTTGAGATGGGGTGGGGTGATGGGCCATTGAGGAGATGGGGTGGAGTACAGGGGAAGTTGAGGAATAGGGTGGAGTGATGGGGCATTGAGGAGATGGGGTGGAGTACAGGGGAAGTCGAGGAAGGGTGGAGTAATGGGGAGTTGAGATAGGTTGGAGTGATGGAGCATTGAGGAGATGGGGTGGAGTAATGTGGAGTTGAGATGGGGGTGGAGTAATGAGGTGTTAAGAAGATGGGGTGGAGAAATGGGGCACTATCCAGAGTCTCATAAAGACTGACAGGAGATCAGTGTAAACAGAGACAAGGTCTGGGTCATGGTGCTGTTTTTCAAACAGGTCGAGCTGAACATTTTCAGCAGGGACGTTTTTCCATGTTAAACGATGCATTTCATGCACACATATATAATTATAGATACATATATCATTTTATTGATTACAATAAATCACTGGTGTTTTGCAACACAATCCACGTTAACAAATACCAAAATAAATAAATAAATAAATAAATAAATAACCGTTTTGGACACTGACTACAACAATATCATGAAATTGTGTCAATGTTTTCATATAAATTGTCATGATTCAATTTTCTATTCACATGACTTTAAACCTCCGTCAAACTCCGTCATTCGTGTGACGTCACGGCGCAACACGGAAGTGCCGCTGTCAAAACTTCCGTGAAGACGCGCCCCGGATTAAACACATTACAAGTCGACTGAACGCCCCGTAGCCAGGGCCCGAGTCCTCTCAGGAGGGTTCAGAAAAGAGTCTGAGCGTTATAGCAGGCTTATGCAACAGCTGTACACGCCGGGAGAAGGTTTAGGTTCTCGGACTATCTAAATTCCAGCAGCTAGGTTAAGTTAGCTTAGCCCTGCCTATGGCGTCCAGCTACAGCGCTAAGGAGGAGGACGGACACCGTGCCGGGGCTCCAGGGCCCGGGGGGAACGCAAACCGGGGTAAAAAACCCGATAACACCGCCTTCAAGCAGCAGCGCCTGCCCGCTTGGCAGCCCATCCTGACTGCGGGCACCGTGCTGCCGGCCTTCTTTATCATCGGCCTTATCTTCATCCCCATCGGCATCGGCCTCTTCGTCACTTCTAACAACATCAAGGAGTTCGAGGTAAATGAGGGTTACAGGCTGCAGAACTGTTCTCCTGATCGTTTATATTAAGATGGCACGTTGGGGTACTCTGGGGCAACACCAGGGAAGAGTATGACCGAACTCCCGGTCCCAGAGTTCAGTGTAGCTGGTGTGTACGAATGTCACCACATGTTGTTTACTGTCCAGCAGCCTACAGATCATACATGGGAACTAAGCCGCTAAACAGACTGCTTTGGCATTGTTGTTTTTTGATGAAAACCAGTGTATTTTTATATAGCTATATCCACCAAGTCAGCCTACAGCAGGTCCGCTCCGTTCAGTTCAGTGTTTTTATCCGGATTGCTTATTTCAGAAGGCATGCTAGAGGTAAGCCAATCAGAACAGAGCTCATTTCCATATATACCATCATAAAAGTGCAGTGATAAAATCAGCCAGTTTGTCTTTAAGGGATCAATAGAGGTAAAAAAAATGGCCATGTAGAAATGCATCGTGACTGTTCTGGTACATAAACTCACACACAGGTTAGTGAACCTGTATGTGAAATAATGAAATACAGGGGAAATGTAGGATATGGGCCCTTCATTTTTCTAATTGCATTAGATTCCTCCAAAGATCAGAACATTACATGGTTTCTCGTTATATTAAATTGAGTAAAATGGCATTTTCCTTCTCTTCTGGGACCTCATTTAGCAACTAATCAGCTTCTACACAAACATTTAAATACTCATAGAAATGTTAAATCAGGTTGGGTAGGTTGTGTTTCGGCAGGAAGAGGGTTTAGATTATATAGCATTACATACTGGAATGGGACCATTGCATGTGTAATGGCTTTATGCCACTGTTTCTCTATACTGCCCTGCACGTTTTAGTGTTTTCCCTCATCCTCAAGCCTTTGAAGACGTTAAGATGGGTGTTTTGGGGGAAAATGGGTGAAATTAAGGGACTTTTTTTTTTTTTTTTTTTTTTTTTCCCTTCCACATGTTGAGATTTTATTCAAGATAGATGTAAGGTGGTAAGCTGCTCACTTTCTAGTGTTTCCCTTTTCTAATATTACTACAACTGCCCCTCTGTAGTCCTAAATGAAGACCTGACCGTTTCAGGATAAGAAACTGAACAGATTCCTTTTACAGAAGCAGCTTATCTTAATTTATCTTAGACTGTCTACATTTCTAAAGGACATGTTATTCTGTAGGAGCTGCTTTCCTACATTTAGTCCTAGCTAACTGAAGTCGTCATGGTGACTAAACAGATAAGACACGATTTCAGAGTTGAATCGGCGCATTACAAAGCTCTTCAGGAGGCTAAAATGGGGCTTCATTGATTTTTCTCGTACCTTTTGCTTTTAACAGATCGATTACACCGGGACTGACCTATCGAGTCCATGCTTCAATTGCTCGCAGAGCTACAACTGGAACAGCTCGATGCCGTGCAGGTGTACACTGCCCTTCTCTCTGGAACAGCCATTTGAGGTAAGCACTCAGCCTGACCTAATCCCTGCCAGCTTAATTTATATCAGCTGTGTGGGAACTTTCAGTGCTTTCAGTAATAGGACCGTCACAGCCTCTTCTCTGATTGTAGCATAATAATATAGAAGTCCTCCCATCTTTTCAAACACTCGCATAACTTTGTGATTGTGAACGAAGGCAGCTGAAACTGCAGAGAACTGCTGACTGAGTGCCTAAAGTATTGTGATCACTGGTACAGAACCAGGATGTTGAAGAAATAAAATGCACAAACAAAGTGAAACAAAGCTGTAATTGTGCTAATATTAAGAGGCAGTACAACACATTCTGCAACTCTTCATGCAATTCATATTGTACTGAGGGAGGGGGGAAAAACATACACACACTGTAAAAGGTACAAGTGAATTATGTGTACTGTCTCTACCTTTGATGTCCATGTACTTGTTACAGGAGATTGATACAAACATCAATTTATTTTCCCTCTAGGGCCTAAGAGCTCAACCATCCATAACCCTAGAAAAATAATTGTATCTCCCACATTGTTCAGTATGTAGTATAGTTCACTACATGAGCTGTGAAACCTACACCAGAAGAGTAACTTTCATCCGCACTGTCATTCTATGAGATCTGCTACACGATGCTGAGTGGTGCTGAGCTATGCGTCAGCCTTTAAACACCATTTGATAAAGTGGCATTTACACTTATGATACACAGCTCATGATCCAACTGTTTCCTCTCTTTTTTTTTGTTCTTCTTCTTTCAATCCCTAGAGCAATGTGTTTATGTACTATGGGCTGTCAAACTTCTACCAAAACCATCGGCGCTATGTGAAATCCAGAGATGACAGTCAGCTGAATGGAGACCTCTCCTCATTGAAGGTATGGCTGAACATGAAGCTGTTCAGTAGTCTGCCTTGTCCTGTAAAACTGCAATATTGTAAGAATAATAGATTTATATTAGTTATTAATATTGTTTTTTTTATGTACAGTTAGGTTTGTAATTAAATGTTGTCTCCATTCATCTGAAACAAATGACATTTTTAACCACAGGACCCCAGTAAAGAATGTGAGCCGTATCGCACAAATGAAAACAAGCCTATTGCCCCATGTGGAGCTATTGCTAATAGCATGTTCAATGGTAAGTATATATCACTTCAAGGATATCAAGGATATCACTTTCTACTCTGATATTGAGAACTGCAGGTTTCATGCTCTGTTTTGTCCTTGAAGGCTATTAAGTAGTGAATGAAGTTTTTCCTGAAAATACGCAAAATATTTAAACACTTTTTTGTGCTGTTTGTGCTGTGAAACCAACAAACAAGAATGTCAAAAAAACGTATTTTGCTCCTTATGAAACAAACTAATGATGATGTCAGGTGGAACACATTCATTTTGGACTGGTGGATGGGCTGTGTTCCAGTAGTTGGGGAGGGGTTGAGTTCTTTCCTGTCTGCTTCTCCTGTTTCCTACCTGGAAATACCTATAAATCAGGAAAAGGTTACACTAGCAGACAAGAAGTGAGGTTTGATATAAGTATTTAGATGTAGCAGAGAGTCTAACCGCCTTTTTAGTAAACTGTATATGCACCTTCTCAGGCAGCTCAGATGTTTGAGCTGTGTTTGTCTATAGCCACAGGTGATTGAGACAAACTGTCCTTCTGACGTTTATTAGTTGCTGACTAATGTCCCTATAGGCAGTGGATAACTGCTTTTTTATGTCCTATATACACCTACATGTTGCTAACTTCAGAACATTCATGGATTTATACAAAAGCTATTCTTTGATTTTCTCCAAATCCATAGACACACTGGAATTGTTTTACCTCGATCCCAATGGAACCCGGACCCAAATTCCACTAATGAAGAAGGGCATTGCGTGGTGGACAGATAAGCATGTGAAGTTCAGGAACCCTGGTGGCAGTAATGCCAACCTTACGGCTGTTTTCCAAGGTAAAGTTTTTATTGCATAAATGGGAGAATGGCTGTCATTTGACGTCTGACAGATGCTCATTTTATTCCTGTAGCAGTAGCTGGTGCTTAGAGTGTCCGGGGCGCTCTAAATCTTGTCTGCCAAAACAATGCACTTTATTCTGACACCCCAACCTTGGAAAGTATTTTTTACCAAGTAACAGTAATGGATATGGATTTTATACAATGATGGACCACTTACTGAACCAGATGTAAAGGATCAATAGTCGACCATGAAGTAAAAATACAGTGGTGTGTGAATAACGATTTGCAGTAACTGTGTGTGCATTTTTACCCTGTATTTACAAAGTATAGCAGTGCCGTTTTTATGTCATTGTTATTAGGTTTGCTATTCGTAAAAACAATCATTCTGGCTTTTGCATTTTTATAGTAGGACATTAACAACACAGGCAAGGAAACTGTTGCACTGCTTTGCACTGTTCCCACAATGACACACATATTTCCTCTTCCAGTCACCACAAAGCCAGTCAACTGGCGCAAGCCGGTTTACGAGCTGGACAGTGACCCAGAGAACAACGGCTTCATTAATGAAGATTTCATCGTTTGGATGCGCACAGCTGCCCTGCCCACTTTCAGGAAACTCTACCGCATTATCCAAAAGAAGAACAACATGACGCCCACACTACCCAGGGGCAACTACACCCTTGAAGTCACTTACAGTATCCTTTCAGCATACCTTCCCCTTCTAATGCTATGCTGTTCTATAGGGTGTGCTGCAGGTACTGAAGAATGTCACTGTTTTGTTGTGCAACACACACGATGGTTGTGCATGATTGTCCAGACACAGTTATGGGTTCATATGGGTCTTCTCCGCAAGCGGCCAGCGTGGCTGCAGGTTAAAACTTTAAGTTGAAAACAATCCAAGGTGTTTTGGTATAGGGTGTAGAACAGGGTATAATAATAATAATAATAATAATAGTAATAATAACAATTTGTATATAACATGAGTTTTTTGTTTTTTTTCGTGCTGCTTTTATAGTGGTGAAATACTGCCAATATGTCATATAATAAATTAGAATACAAACTCTAATAGACAATGTGGTAAGAGAGGTCAATATGGTGACCAGATTTGGTGTCTATATACGTACAGACAATTTATTATATAATTTTTTTTGGAATTGAATTAAAATGCTGACACTAAATATTTAAGTCTTACAAAGATAGACTTTGGCATTTAATTATAAAAACTTTATAATTCAATTGTAATTATTTGAACAGCCTGCATGCCTACTGTACCTCTCGGTCATGTCTGTAGCATATGTTGGAATAACACAATGTTGAGCACAGGCATTAAACTAGCAGAGCTCAGTGGGAATTTGTTTCAGCACTTTTAATTTCATTGCATGTCTGGAAGCTGTTGTTGTTTCCTAACCCATTTGTCTCAGATTATCCTGTGCGCAGCTTCGAGGGACGTAAGCGTGTGATCCTGAGCACCATCTCGTGGATGGGAGGAAAAAACCCTTTCCTGGGCATTGCTTACATCACTGTAGGCTCAGTCTGCTTCTTCCTTGGAGTGGTGCTCCTATTCATCCACCACAAATACGGAAACCGCAACAACAGCTCCGACATTCCAAACTAACTGCCTCTGCATGCCCTCCACACGCTCGCCCTCTGCCACGTGCAGGGCGAAGGCCATCTGCTTACTGTCCAAGCTTGTCTCAGTGTGTCCCTTTGGTGTATTTGAGTAGTATGCATGTAGCCGCACTGACACAGGCAGTACTTTTTAGATTTAGGTTGATGTGTATGCTTTTGTTTGAATGGGACAGCGAACAGGGAGGTGTGGTTGAATATTTATTTTTCAGATGTAAGAATGTTCTGAGGTAAATTAAGGTGTACTTTTATTATGTTGTGTCTGTGTTTTCAAGATGGTTCTTCGGGCTGTCTCTCAAGGCTGTGCTTTAACTAAAGTGTGTATATATTTGAATACAGGCAAGTGTAGCATTACAGACTTCTACTTGAGGATTGCATTTGAGCTAACAGGATGAATGTATATAAGCTTTATTTAGCTGATCTAAGTCTAATTCTTGCCTGAGTATTGCTGGCTAAAGAAAGTGATGTTAGACACAACATGAAATGTTCATTACTGTTCAACACGATGTAAGACTACTTGGGACCTCTGCTTATAAAGATTTCTGCCCCCTACCAGATTATAGCGCAGGGTTTTAACGTTGAAGTGGGAAGTACAACACAGGGCCAGTTTTCTAGGGGCAGTTTAAGTCTAAATTTAGACTGTGATTCACCACTGGTACTTCTTAAAGTTAGTCCATGAGCAGGTTTAAAGCATGTCTGGGGAAGTGGTCAATAACTGTGACATAGTGACCTGTTATTTTTACAGTGATTTGCGTATAGGTCAAAAGCTCAAAGTTGATCATGAATAGGTCAATAGGAGAAGGAAAAGGACTTTCTCCTGTTAGATAATCCTTAGTGCAGGCTGAATGTCCTGCTATGTGAAATACCACACAGGTGTGTTTGAGCATCGCAAACTTCATCTGCATGTTATATCTGCACATAGTTTGCACAAAGTTATTTCTTCATTTTCTTTGTTTTTTTGTATGCGTCTTTTGGGGGATTTGCTGTGTTTTTAGGTTCATTTTATCTGTCATATGTTGTCATGTCCATAATGTATCCAACTGTTATTTGCACTTTAGACTTGCCATAGCTTATGACTCACTTGGTCTTTTCATTGGAGCTGTTTGTCTTTGGTATTTGAACAAATAAACTAATACAATTAGATCCAACCCTACTCTTGCTGTTTGCTTTGTGTTAAAATGTGTTTATCTTTGTAATCGGGAGTAATTCTATTTAAATCAAATTCAATGCTATTTTGCTGCTTCTGGGTCTGTCCACAAGATGTACATAATCTGTGCCCCTAATAGAGCAGGGATCTTGATAAAGATTATCAATCAATACCTCAGAGTCAGCTGTACAATAGTGGTACTCTTACAGTGGTCATGAACATTTTGTCTTTTATTATTCTGTGTGGAAAAATTTAAAAAAGTATTTAGTCAGCCACTAATTGTGCACATTCTCCTATTTAGAAAGATGAGAGAGGTCTGTAATTTTCATCATAGGTACACTTCAACTATGAGAGACAAAATGAGAAATAAAATCCAGGAAATCACATTGTATTTATAAAGAATGTATTTGTAAATTATGGTGGAAAATAAGTATTTGGTCAATAAGAAAAGTTCAACTCTTTGTTGGCAATGACAGTCAAATGTGTCCTGTGAGTCTTCACCAGGTTTGCACATACTGTAGCTGGTATTTTGGCCCATTCCTCCTGAGGGGCTGAGGTCTGTAGACTGGCTATGCCATTCCAGGACCTTGAAATGCTTTTTACAGAGCCACTCCTTCGTTGCCCAAGCGGTGTGTTTGGGATCATGCTGGAAGACCCAGCCACATTCCATCTTCAATGCTCTCACTGATGGAAGGAGGTTTTGGCTTAAATTCTCACGATACATGGCCCTGTTCATTCTTCCTTTAACACGGATCAGTCGTCCTATCCCCTTTGCAGCCCCACAGCATGAGGTTTCCACCTCAGCATTCTTCTTCCTCCAAACATGAGTTTTTACCAAAAAGTTCTATTTTGGTTTCATCTGATCACATGATATTCTCCCAATCCTCTTCTGGATCATCCATATGCTCTATGTATATATATATATATATATATATATATATATACAGTGCATCCGGAAAGTATTCACAGCGCTTCACTTTTTCCACATTTTGTTAGGTTACAGCCTTATTCCAAATTGTATTAAATTAATCTCTTTCCTCAAAATTCTACACAAAATACCCCATTATGACCATGTGAAAAAAGTTTTCTTGAGAGTTCTGAAAATTTATTAAAAATAAAAAACTAAGAAATCACATTTACGTAAGTATTCACAGCCTTCGCCATGAAGCTCAAAATTGAGCTCAGGTGCATCCTGTTTCCACTGATCATCCTTGAGATGTTTCTACAGCTTAAATGGAGTCCCCCTGTGGTAATTCCAGTTGATTGGACATGATTTGGAAAGGCACACACCTGTCTATATAAGGTCCCACAGTTGACTGCATGTCAGAGCGCAAACACCAAGCATGAAGTCAAAGGAATTGTCTTTAGATCTCCGAGACAAAATAGTCTCGAGGCACAAATCTGGGGAAGGATACAGAAAAATTTCTGCTGCTTTGAAGGTCCCAATGAGCACAGTGGCCTCCATCATCCGTAAATGGAAGAAGTTTGGAACCACCAGGACTCTTCCTAGAGCTGGCCGGCCATCTAAATTGAGCGATCGGGGGAGAAGGGCCTTGGTCAGGGAGGTGACCAAGAACCCGATGGTCACTCTGTCAGAGCTCCAGCGTTCCTCCGTGGAGAGAGGAGAACCTTGCAGAAGGACAACCATCTCTGCAGCAATCCACCAATCAGGCCTGTATGGCAGAGTGGCCAGGCGAAAGCCACTCCTTAGTAAAAGGCACAAGGCAGCCCGTCTGGAATTTGCCAAAAGGCACCTGAAGGACTCTCAGACCATGAGAAACAAAATTCTCTGGTCTGATGAGACAAAGATTGAACTCTTTGGTGTGAATGCCAGGCGTCATGTTTGGAGGAAACCAGGCACTGCTCATCACGAGGCCAATACCATCCCTACAGTCAAGCATGGTGGTGGCAGCATCATGCTATGGGGATGTTTTTCAGCAGCAGGAACTGCCAGACTAGTCAGGATAGAGGGAAGGATGAATGCAGCAATGTACAGAGACATCCTGGATGAAAACCTACTCCATAGCGCTCTTGACCTCAGACTGGGGCGACGGTTCATTTTTCAGCAGGACAACGATCCGAAGCACACAGCCAAGATCTCAAAGGAGTGGCTTCAGGACCACTCTGTGAATGTCCTGGAGTGGCCCAGCCAGAGCCCAGACTTGAATCCGATTGAACATCTCTGGAGAGATCTGAAAATGGCTGTGCACAGACGTCTCCCATCCAACCTGATGGAGCTTCAGAGGTACTGCAAAGAAGAATGGGCAAAACTGCCTAAAGAGAGGTGTGCCAAGCTTGTGGCATCATATTCAAAAAGACTTGAGGCTGTAGTTGCTGCCAAGGGTGGTTCTACAAAGTATTAAGCAAAGGCTGTGAATACTTATGTAAATATGATTTCTTTGTTTTTTAATTTTAATAAATTTTCAGAACTCTCAAGAAAACTTTTTTCACATGGTCATAATGGGGTATTTTGTGTAGAATTTTGAGGAAAGAGATTAATTTAATACAATTTGGAATAAGGCTGTAACCTAACAAAATGTGGAAAAAGTGAAGCGCTGTGAATACTTTCCGGATGCACTGTATATGGGTGAGAAAATTTGTTGTTGAAGTGTACTATGATGATGATCTTTCTAAGTAGAAGAACCTGCACAATCAGTGGCTAACTAAATACTTTTTGGCACCACTGTATATGTGACTCATGTGGATGTAAAACGAAACCTAACTGGGTTGACTAAGGAGTTGAGGAACTTGTTTTACTAACTGCTGTCTTTAACCCTTTAAAGCCAAATGTATCATATTTGAGATTTTGAGATCTCTGAAAGTCATTTTCAGCCAGCTCAGAGTATGAGTCAAACAGTTTTGTGATCTGTATGTTTATTTGTTAAACAAATGTGAGTAATAAATTCCAGATGTATCAAATAGGATATATAATGAAAGTCATACATTCAAAGTGTTATTTGGTAAAAAAAAAAAAAAAAAAAAAAAAAAAACTAAATTCATATTTATTTATTTATTTATTTCTACAGCACTTTTCACAAGGAATGTTGTCACATAGCAGCTTTACAGAGATCCAGGTGCTAGCCTCTTTTGAACGCCCAGGCGACAGAGGCAAGGGAAAACTCCCTCACAAATGAGAGGAAGAAACCTTGAAAGGAACCAAGATTTAAAAGGATAACCCGTCTTCCTCCTGTCGACACCAAATAGCACACAAGAACAGAATTAACAGAAGAACAAGAATAACTGGAGAGAAAGAGCTAATGTGAGTAAGTGAGTGATGCTCAGTGTTAATGTGAATGTCCATGCTGGAGAAACATAGTCATATGCACAGCCATATGTAGTACCTAGAGTGGTGTGAATGAACCAATGCGAGGAGCTAGAGCAGGACAGTAACCCATCAGGCAGTTTAAAACCCTCCAGATTAAAGAATTAAACTTTTCTGGCAATTATTTGATGGGTTGGGCTTTAAAGGGTTGAATACTATTTTAATACCTCTGCTGAATGCAGTTTTCATAGCAAAATGAATATATTCTTCCATACTGATCAAGTCATCTCGATTTTATATTTATTCAGATGAATTTATCAATGGAATTAAGCTCGTGTGTGCAATGGATCAACACATGCATTTACAAAAAAATTGAGTTTAAAGTTAATGTTTTCAGAAACATACACAGTGAGGGGAGTTTCCTCTCCGGACCAGCGGGGGCAGCAGCTCCACTCCTAAAGCCCAACTCAGCAGCAGGTTTCTCTTCAGTGCCCTTGGCTCGTAAGAGAAGGAGGATGAAGGCTCATCTCATGGTGAGATAAACACATTTAACACACTCTGTGTCTTTTATTGAGCCGTTAGTCAGTGTTTAGCCTGCGCTGGCAGCATTTGCTCCGTTTTCTGGTCATGTTTTCATTCTGAGTGGTAGTGCTAACTAGCTAGCTGCTATGCTGGTTTGCCTTTGCCAGGCTGGTGTTACCCTGTCAAAATGTCCCACCATAGCGTAGGACCAGGACCCACAAACAGCAAACAGCAGTCTTCATTAAAAGATTAGTACATCACTTTGAACTGGACCTCGTTACTCGACAGGCCAAGTCTACCCACCAAACGTTTTGTGAGGAGAAGTTACACGACAGTGCACTAGCTAGAGCCTAGCTAACCGACTTTTCTAGCTAGCTAGCTATGATAAGGTCCCTGTGCTAGTAGATACTAGTGCTAGTTGTGTTCAGGGGTTATGCCACTGTCCTTAAGGACACCCTTCTTGCAAAATAAAAGGGGAATTTCTGTATAATTTAACTCTCTGTTAAGATTGATGAACAACAAGGTCGTTCTGAGCGGGGTTTACTGTATATGAACGTACAGGCTCAGATTTCTTTACAGTGGTGGTAACAGAAACTAGGGCTCACCATGACTAGCATTTTGTTTATATAGTAAGTTCTTTACCACTGTGAACAACTGGCTCAGTAAATCTCTCTAAAAACATAGCCTTCCTCAACACCCATCTTAATGGCTTAATGGCTGTTTGCATATGAACCATTTAATGCAATGCAAAAATTACCCTTCAGCTCCATACATTTCAATTACTTCGTTTTTGTCATGTTGTGTTAGGTGTAAAGATTGTCAACATTTGAATTGTATGCCGGCAGGTGCTGCAGCAGGTGGCACGGCGAACCCTCGCCACCACCGCACGCAGGCAGGTGGATAACAAGGTCGTGCAGAAGCAGAAACTGTTTCAGGTAATTGTAGTATTTTCTTCTCATCAGTAAAGCACACAGTCAGGTCGTAATGCAAATATGACACAGGACCACCACGTTCTCTCATTGTGAATTAAACATTTACCACATTGTTTCCTTTGGAGCAGTAATTGTGGGAAAGATTCTTTATAATTTGAAAGTCTCGTGTGCTGTGATTCTTATTTAATAAAATTAAAAGATCAGAAACTGTACTATAGTGAAAGTATGAGTACTGTATCACAATCTAACTCAATTAAAAGAGCAGAAACTGTACTATAGTGAAAGTATGAGTACTGTATCACAATCTAACTCAATTAAAAGAGCAGAAACTGTACTATAGTGAAAGTATGAGTACTGTATCACAATCTAACTCAATTAAAAGAGCAGAAACTGTACTACAGTGAAAGTATGAGTACTGTATCACAATCTAACTCAATTAAGAGAGCAGAAACTGTACTATAGTGAAAGTATGAGTACTGTATCACAATCTAACTCAATTAAGAGAGCAGAAACTGTACTATAGTGAAAGTATGAGTACTGTATCACAATCTAACTCAATTAAGAGAGCAGAAACTGTACTATAGTGAAAGTATGAGTACTGTATCACAATCTAACTCAATTAAAAGAGCAGAAACTGTACTATAGTGAAAGTATGAGTACTGTATCACAATCTAACTCAATTAAAAGAGCAGAAACTGTACTATAGTGAAAGTATGAGTACTGTATCACAATCTAACTCAATTAAAAGAGCAGAAACTGTACTATAGTGAAAGTATGAGTACTGTATCACAATCTAACTCAATTAAAGGAGCAGAAACTACTATAATGAAAGTATGAGTATTGTATCACAATCTAACTCAATTAAAAGAGCAGAAACTGTACTATAGTTAAAGTATGAGTACTGTGTCACAATCTAACTCAATTAAGAGAGCAGAAACTGTACTATAGTGAAAGTATGAGTACTGTATCACAATCTAACTCAATTAAAAGAGCAGAAACTGTACTATAGTGAAAGTATGAGTACTGTATCACAATCTAACTCAATTAAAAGAGCAGAAACTGTACTATAGTGAAAGTATGAGTACTGTCACAATCTAACTCAATTAAAAGAGCAGAAACTGTACTATAGTGAAAGTATGAGTACTGTATCACAATCTAACTCAATTAAAAGAGCAGATACTGTACTATAGTGAAAGTATGAGTACTGTATCACAATCTAACTCAATTAAAAGAGCAGAAACTGTACTATAGTGAAAGTATGAGTATTGTATCACAATCTAACTCAATTAAAAGAGCAGAAACTGTACTGTAGTGAAAGTATGAGTACTGTATCACAATCTAACTCAATTAAAAGAGCAGAAACTGTACTATAGTGAACGTATGGGTACTGTATCACAATATAACTCAATTAAAAGAGCAGATACTGTACTATAGTGAACGTATGGGTACTGTATCACAATATAACTCAATTAAAAGAGCAGATACTGTACTATAGTGAAAGTATGAGTACTGTATCACAATCTAACTCAATTAAAAGAGCAGAAACTGTACTGTAGTGAAAGTATGAGTACTGTATCACAATCTAACTCAATTAAAAGAGCAGAAACTGTACTATAGTGAACGTATGGGTACTGTATCACAATATAACTCAATTAAAAGAGCAGATACTGTACTATAGTGAACGTATGGGTACTGTATCACAATATAACTCAATTAAAAGAGCAGATACTGTACTATAGTGAAAGTATGAGTACTGTATCACAATCTAACTCAATTAAAAGAGCAGAAACTACTATAGTGAAAGTATGGATACTGTATCACAATCTAACTCAATAGAGCAGAAACTGTACTATAGTGAAAGTATGAGTACTGTATCACAATCTAACTCAGTTAAACTTATGGAGAAACAACTATGTAAAGCTACATACTAACTTAAATAAGCAAGTACATTTAAACCTGTATTTATGAATGTAATATCCTATATTATTTGATATAATAAAAAGATTAAAATTAAAAAGTAAACAGGCATGAAAGATGAGCAGTACTGGCCCTCACACAAGGGCACAAATTAATTGTCATAGTTTTTTCATTTTACTGTAATCGTAATTTTTTATTAAAATAAATAAATAAATATTATCCTGGCCTTTAAAAAGTATTTTAGTATTTTAATGCTCTAAATGAAAATGTTTTTACCTTGAGAAAAAGTTTTTAGCTTCAGTAATACTTGAGGAAGCATAACACTGAAATAAACTAATTTCTGTGCCAATAGTTTTTTTTAATAGAAATGTATTTATAGTACAGTGTGTATGTTTAAATCTAACAACAGAAATTGCAATTGACATTTCACACCAAATCCTTCAGAGCTCAGTTAATGCACAAATGTTTTTACTACTTGGTCATTAGCAGGACAATCAAAGCCTGCTTACCAAAAGTGCAGTAACATTAAAGGGAATCCTGACTGTTCATGTCTTCTTATTTTATTTCTTTTTTTCTGTCTTTTACTAATTACTGATTGTGTAAAGCAAAATGTAATGTAGTCTAATTGTTTTATGTTTTTTGTTGGGGTATACAGTATGTATTAATTGTGTTAGACATGCACACAATGTGTAGAGATTTCATAACATTCAGGGTTCTCTTTAAAAACATCGAGTCATTTCCTCTACTCATTTGGCAGATTCACCTGAATTGAAGCCTTTTCTAAATGTGTGTTGTCCTCATTCAATTAATCAGTAATGTAGTCAAGTGTTTATTAGAAGACAATGTTTGTGTGTGTTCACTTTATACTTAGGTTTATTACACTCAAAATGAGTGACACATAGCAGGACAGATAAGTATTTCTCGCCTGAACAAGGCACTAATACACTAACCTACGCATGACCTGTTGATTTGTGTGAGTCTGGTAGCTCTGTTTTAATCTAGTACATGAAGCGCAAGTAGCAGTAGCATTGGAACACTGCATAACAAACCACTGCACGCTTCTAGATGTGTGTCAGAAGTAGGGCTGGGACACAGTTATGAGGGGGGAAAAAATTCAAACTGTGCGTAATGTCCCATAGGCGAAAATATCTAGGATCGTTTCTGTTTTCAACAGAGGGAGTAACAAAGCTGTAAGGTCTTATCACCTGGAGTCAGCACTCTATATTGGGCTCTTTTGTGTGTGCTACAACACCACATCTGCAAGTGCTGTGTGACAGTTGAGCTAATTTGCTTGCTTTTGCCTGCAAATGGTTGAGTTAGCTTTGACTCAGTAATTTGCTTATGCTTGTAAAGTGACTGCGACTAAACGAAGTGACATGAAGTGAGTTTATACAGCTCTGTGGGCAGAACAAACCACATCAGCCTTGTCATATATAGATGAGAGTACTGCTAATGCAGCATGTGGTGCCCAAGATTAGAACCACTGAAAAGGGAAAATATGGCAGGAGATATTACTAATTTATTTATTTTAGGAACATTATAACTAATACATGCTTTGTATGTGCATATTAGTTGTAGATTTATCTAAGAAATAAACCAGGGAAACTGGTCTAGGTTCCCCGGGACCCTAATTAAATAGTTAAATCTGATGTGAGGTTTCAGTGTGTAAAGTGCATAAAAATGCATTTTAAGTTGACTTTGTGTAAAAATACCTTATGACAGCAAAACAAACTTAAGAAAGACAAATAATGCATGCCTCAAAAACACCATGAATCACTTTGTGTGTAAAGGAATTGGATTTTTAGATATTGGATTGGTGCACACAGTGATCATGCATACAAAATAAGAGAGAAAGAAATTTAAAAATTGTACATTTTCAACTTTGCCTTTATCTATAGTTATCACCACATATATAAGTGGTCCCAGCCCTATGCAAAAAGGAAACACATCATTATCGCTACTTTATTTGCCATTGACAAAAGTCCTATAAATGGTGATGGTGTCTACCATTGTCTTGATTGGGGTGTTCATCGTCAATTTTTTGTTTTGCTTTCTACAGGCAGATAATGGCACTCCCGTTCACTTGAAGGGTGGAGCTGGTGATGCTGTCCTGTATCGAGCAACCATGGGCCTCACTGTCATGGGTAGGTGAAAAAATGGCAACTTATCTGCATTTCTGGGGAGAATGAAGAAAGAAACACTTTAATTCAAACTGTCTGTTTCTGTGTTTTTCTCTCATAGGAACCTTATTTGTACTGTATGAGCTGGGAAAGGCAGCACTTCCACAAAAGAAGAATTAATTCCAATCTCCTGGATTTCTTTCTGCTTAAATGGCCATGTATATTGTGTAAGGAGTATAGGGATGCATTCTTATGGAGTGTATTTATTCTTTTCATAATGGGACCAATCTACATGTAAGTAGCGGTGGACAATAAAATCTGCCTCCCATAAAGTTCTGCTTTCTGAGTGTCTTTCCTGTCCTATATGTTAAGATTTACCAGTTTTCAGTTTTCTTTTCTGTGATGACCAACCAGCATTTCTTTTTGTATGCAAACTCATAAATTATTAGTTGAAAAATGCCACATCTGTTGATGTTTGCAGTTCTGTTTCTGTTATTGTATTTGCAGTTTCTGTTATTGTGACAATAGCTGTTAATGCTGTGTACGCCCTAATCTAATAAAATAAAAGAAGAATATTAAGACTCATTATGTTTCTATAATGAGTCTTAATATTCTTCTTTTATTTTATTAGATTTGTCACTTGATGTCTTACAAATTTAGAGCAGAATCAGCTTTGATTTGATTTTGTTGAAGCTGTCAGTAGCATAAATAATAGTCTTAACTGCCCTAACCAAAATGGGGGAAAAGCTTTTAAAGACTACAGCTATGTTTAGACTGACTTGTTATCAGCCTTTTCTGGATAAAGAAAATCAATCAGATGCTTCACCAGCCTTGGTCTTAGATCTTAATAGATGTAAATGAATATGCAGCTATAGAACTGAATTTAGGCCTATTTTCATCCTGACCCCCTCTTTTATCCATGAACTCCTAAAAGGAGGAAAAATCTTTTATTGTTTTAAGTAACATCATTGCTTAAATCTATATAAGATAACATAATTATTTATTATTCCCACAGTGGAATTATTATTCACAGTGTCATAGCAGCAAAGGGATAAATGTTAAAGGTTAGACACTCTAAGCTTAGAGCAGGTTGCAAGACTAGAAGAGTCCGAAAAGGCGAAGAAGTGGATGTCCTTTGGCCACATCCCACACCTTTGACCGCTTCATTGTGAACAGTGCCATGTTCAACTGGATGATGAATGCCACACAACTCCAGGCACATTTATGGGAGGTGAGAGGCACCCAAAGGTCACATCAGACCATTCGAAACAGTTTACATCAGTGTGTTCTGCGTGCTAGACGACCTGCAAGGGTACCTGACCACCCACCAGGCACAGGGCATGGGCCAGGGAGCATTTACACTGGACGAGGGACCAGTGGGCCTCAGCGCTGGTCACTGATGAAAGTCAATTCACGCTGAGCAGAAATGATGGAGATGTCAAGGAGAGCGCTTATATCACCCACTGTTGTCACCAGACGAGCCATTGGTGGTGTGGGGACAGTGTGGGCAGATGTGTCTAGTCAATAAAGAACTGCCCTACGCTTTGTGAATAGTACAGTGACAACCCCATACTACTCGAATAACTTCATTAATCCAGTTATTGTGTCTGCATGAACTACACACGCCTAATTCATCCTCATGGACGACAACGCTCCAGCTCATTGAGGTCGTATCATTAACGAACAGCCGCTGGAGACTGGGGTACCTCAAATGGAGTGGCCTGCACTTTCTCCAAACCTGAATCCCATAATCCCATCAGCTGAGTTGCTGTGTAGAGGCTCATTACTCTGTACCCCAGAACCTCAATGACCTGAGGGCCACCCTTCAAGAAAAGCGGGGTGCCTCAGCAGACAATAAGTCAGCATGAGACGTCGTTGGCAATCGACGCTCAAGGGCACATGACAAGTTATTGACCCATTACTTTTTCTGTTGGGGTAATACCACAACTGTTGTTGATTTTTGTTTCAGTAAATAGTTTAAGATGAGAAAATCACCATTGCATGCTTCTACCTGTCTAAATGCCCTACTTTCATAATGTAATATCACTGTAGTGTAAAATCTTTACCTTTTCTTATTATGAGTTGTGTATATCTTCCAGCAGGGTGGTGATTTTTTTTAGTAATAGTGTCATAACGTTTATTTCGTATATATTTAGTGTTTATTTACTAATCGACTCCCCAATGCGAGCTCCTGAAAGAGTCGACTCAAAGAACCGATTCGTTTCTGAAGCGCTCTCTCGATCTCATTTCAAATTCAAAAATTAACGGAAGGTTCAGCTAACCGGTATTTTAGCCGCTTTAGCTAGGCGAGGAAATGTGCCGTTCGCGTGTAGAGCAGGGTTTTTTTTAGGTAGCTAGCTAGTATTTACACTTATTTACTTACACTATTAACTAACAGCTTCAGCTCAAGGTAATTTGTGACTTAGGTTAACATTAGTGTTAGCAGCGTTAACGTTTCTTGTAGTTAGCGCTAGCTAATATAGCTACTAGCTACAGTGGTCAAACGGACCAAACTGAATTCAGATGTGGTTGCGTATAAACGAAATAACGTTATAATGTTGAAACATCAGCGTAATGGCAACACACTCAGCCCACTTAATTAGGTAAAAATGTGTGTTGATGAAAACATTTAGCTAGCTAGCTAAATAAGCTAGCTAGCTATTATTGCAGGTGAGGCAGAACGCCCGTAGCTAATCTCCTAAGAAACGCAGGATGAGGAGGTAGCTAGGTAGCTAACTAACTAGCGCCAGCTAACATAGCTACTAACGTTTGACGCGGTATTAACGTTTGTTAGGCTTTATTTACTATTTCTTAAGATTCAATGTGTCATTGTGCTAGCTAGTTATATGTGTACGTCGGTTTGTGAAATATTAATTGTAAACCTCATAGTTCTGTGTTTCCATAAACACTGTCAGGTGTCTGTGTAAAGGGGTTCATTTCTAGAGCTAGCTAGCTGCAGCTAATTTTGGTCCAATTCACTGTCTCTTTTTCACTTGTGTCATATCATTTGTTGTTGCTAGTATGTAGCAGAATACACTAACCTAAATGTCCAAAAGTGTGTGGACAGCACTTTTAATGAACGTATTCAGCTACTTTAAGATGCACCCATCGCTGACACACATGTGCAAATGCGCGCACGCACACACAGCTTGTCTAGTCCCTGTAGAGAAGCACTGCCAATAGAATAGGACTCTCTGGAGCCGATCAACATATCAGGTGTGGGCTGGAGAGGTGTAAAGCCCCGCATCATTGAGCTGTGGAGCAGTGGAGCTGTGGTCTCTGGAATGATGGAGCTTCATTATTTTATACTTTTGGGATGAGTTGGGGAGTTGCGGATGAGGTAGGAGGTGATCATCCAACTTCCTGCCTTTACTAACACTCTTAGTCTCTGAATGCAATCAAATCCTCACATCAATCTAATAAAAGCTTTCCCTGTAGGGACAGCTACTCCAACAAAAGCATGATAAACTCGGTAAAACCCTTGATTTCCAAAGAGATGAATGAGCAGGTGTCCAAATAACGCACTTCAAGACTTTATTTACAACTTTCTGTACTTCTCTGTGTAGGCACTAGAGGGCGCCACATGTCCACACATAAGTCGAAACCAACCAGACAATGCAGATGTGATCTTTAAACTCGAGTGGTGTATTTGATTATTGAGCCCTCCTTTTACCGCGATACACTCTTTTTGATTGATATATATAGAGAAAGGCTTAATGTTCTCTTAACTTAACTTAACAGAACAGAACACTGGCATCTGGCATACAAGCAGGTTTTTATGTGTCTAAATCTAATTATTAATATTATATCCTTAGTTACTACTATGGGTGTTCATTATGTTTACCTCCACCCCTCAAAACCTGCTTACAGAATTTTCTCTCTGTGATGACCTTCTTCCAGAAATTGCTCTTTCATAACCCTGTGTGACGATGATGTTTACAGGTTTCCAGTGGTGTTTGTGTTTGTATGTGTGTGTGTGTGTGTGTGTGTGTGTGTGTGTGTGTGTGTGTGTGCAGTCAGGGTGTCTGCATTCTAGAATAACTCCAACTTTCATTCCTCCAGATGACCTGCATGGGACGAACGCACACACACAGATGACCATCACTCCAAAGGAATGCAGCTAAAGTTTCCAGAAGTGTATCCCCCCACCCCCCACCCCTTCCATACTCCAGGCTGTTACAAAGTCTATCAATCCATGGCAGCTCTCCACAAACCACTGGATGTCGTAAGAGCTCACACTAGTGAAACAGGAGTTGGGGCACAGCCCCCTATTAAGTAGCAGATTGTGGAGAGATTCTGCCCATTTGGAAACAGGCTTCCTATCTGGGACGTCCTGGGACGAACCCCCCTGCTCCTCCTCCAGAAATCATCACGCTGAAGCAGGGGCATCTCAGCAGAAACCTGTGCCTTCTCACAGTAACATTATAGTGAGACAGACAGTGACTGTTACATCAGGTCAGCATCATCTTGATTTTGTGAAAATTTGTTATGTATTAGTGGTTATTCCTTGTTTGGAACCCTCTCTCTGGGATTTAGGTGAGTGTTGAAATAATAGTATCACCTTTTGAAGCTTTTGAATATTTAAAACATATTGAATGTCTGGATTGGAGTAAAGGCGTTTTAGGTAACGTCTCTTGAAAGGCTTGCTATATAAGCTGATATGACAGGGACAAATGTTTTTTTATATTAGTGCTTAATTATTTTTCTGTTATTTCTGTCATTTTGTACAATGTATGTTATTACATTGCCATATATTACATTTATTATGATTAATGGCTAATATCTTATAAATGCTGTTTTGCTTATATGACTTGGACTACTTATATCAGACTCATTTGTAAGCTTTTTTGTTTGTGAACTTTGCCACTGGAATAGAACTGATCACTGAAAGGGAACAGTCAGGTAGCTTTTGAAGCTGAAATGAGAGCAATATAAACCTTTTTATTGTGCGTTTTTTGTTTTCACTTGTTGGCTTCCCGTAAGAGTTGACTGAAGTTCACACTTACCTGGTTCAGGGAAATAGAAGAGTGGAATTTTCCTTTATATGCCGCAGTGGGAACCTTTTTTTTCCCCCTGTGAAATGGAATTTTTGAAATGGAAAGTTTTTAGTAGAGGTTTGTTTCTCTGCATCTTCCATTTTTTCCCGTTTTATTTCAGTCTTCATGGATCCTTATACTGACCACAATGTTACACTCTTCCAGCTCCAAACATAGTATCAAAGGGCTATAGATGTGGATTTCCAGCCTCAGGTGTGTTAGAAACTGGAATTGGAGGAAGGTGGACTGGATGAGGGTACACAAGGATTGGACTGAAAACTCCTTAGTTAATAAAGTGGAGTGAGTGAGTTAGAGAGAGAAAGAGAGCGAGAGAGAGCTAATATGTGAGACAGAGACAAAGAGATCATTTAAAGGAGAGAAAGATACAGAAGGAAAGAAATAACATTTAAAGAGAGGAAACCTTGTAGAAAAAAGGGGAGACAGAGCATGTGGACGTGTATGAGAGAAAAAAGACAGTGAAAAACATGGAGTGGGGAGATGGAGTGAGAGATCAGGAATGACTGTCTGCTCATCCCTGCTGCTTAGTTTTGAAATGTAAAACTTAATGTGTAGCACTGTTGTTTTTCAAGCTCAGATCTGGGGACCTACCGCCCCCTCTACACTTTCAGGTACTCTCATCCCCCAGCACACCTGATCCAGCTCATGAAGAGCTTGATAACTAGCTGACGAGCTGGATCAGGCGTGCTGGGACAGGGAATAGTTGAAACTGGGCAGGGCAGGCGGTCTTCAGGACTGGACTTGAAAACTCCCAGTATTGAGTGCAACTGTGTGTAATGGTGTGTTTATGTTATAGATCATTCATGCGCTGCTGAGGCACAGATGGTGATGATGAAGATGAGGGCGAGTGTGGTGTCTGCCTTCATCACACTGACACTGCTATCATGTCTCAAAGTTCAAGCTCAAGGTAAAGCAAACCAATCTCTCTCAATCTCTCTTTCATTCTCTCTTACTGTCTCTCTTTCTCTCTAAACATTTTCTCACTCATTCTTTTCTCAGTCTCTTTTTCTTTAGTTCTTTCAAACCTTTTCCCTTTCATTCTGTATCCTCTCCTTCTCTGTGTCTCTGTTTCTCAGTTTTTCCGTCCTGTTTCTAACCTGCAGTTCTCTCTCTCTCTCTCTCTCTCTCTCTCTCTCTCTCTCTCTCTCTCTCTCTCTTCTGACACTCTTTCTGACTCTCTTTGTCTTTCTCTCCTGCTTATTCCTACTACTGTTTCAGACTCTCTGTCTCTGTTACTCAGTTTTTTTTCCATTCTCTCTCAACTCACTTGCAGCTCTCTCCCTCTCGCTCTCTCTCTCTCTTTCATTCCTGCTGTTTCTGTTTTCTCTTAGGGTCTCTCTATTTCTCTCTCTCTCTCTCTCTCTCTCTCACCCTCATCTTTTCACTGTGATAATATGTCTACCTTTCTGAGAATAAATATTAGTTTATATAATACAAAATTATTTTTATATAATTTTTTTTTTTTTGTTCTATCTAAATTGTAATAACCCAATGTGTATTGTTGAATTTTTTGTTTTTTTGTATTTCATTGTCATTCATGTGTTGCATATTTATTTATAAATATATGGGTAATTGCATTTAGGTTGTATTTAGCATGAATCACATTCTCTTGATGCTTCAGAGTGAACTATCTAAAAACTTAAACATATTTAGGGAAGATCAGAACAGTAACAGGAAAACAACACACTAAAACCTCAGGCAGAAGGGTAATCTGACATGTAGTACCACTGTGAAGCCAGCTGTGGTGTTTGATATGTGTCCAGCATTTGGGGTTTCATGCGTAATACATCATAGTATCCACTAGGTGGAGGTTTTAATATTGAATCTGACTTTTGTAAAGAAATATATTTATTATAAATTAACGAAAAGTCATACGAAAAAAATAAAAGTATTGATAGATTATTAAAATAATTTATCTCTGTGTCCAGTTCCATGACCAGCAATCAAATAAAGATATAATTCTTAGAGAAGGCTTTTGCTCTGCTATCCAGACCAAGTAATCATAATATGTCATGTGGTAGAATACTTATTCCAGCTGTTTAAAAAAGGAAGAGGAAAAAATTAAAGCTGGACTTTCTCAAAGTTGAGTGTAGAAGTATGGCATTGCTGAAAAAAGGGATTGGAACATTTACTGCTTTTATCTTTTTAAGAGCAGTCCGGGGGCCAACTTTCCCATTCATCTTTCTTCTTTCTTAGAGAACAGACAGAGAAAATATGGGTTTCACAAATCATGTCTTTTCCACAAAAAAAGGGCACTATCAGCATCTGTGGCATTTCTCTATGAAAGAAACAAGCATTTTGCTAATAAACAGTAACTTTTGACGTCAACGTGTTGATGGGATTTACATTTGTTAATAAGATTACCTAAGACATATTACTTTTGGGGATGGTGAAGAATAGAAAGAGAAAGCCCTCTCAGAAGTCATGACCTCTAGAAGAGTCTTTGAATAGTCATATTGAAATACAAGCAAGAGAAATGCCTCAGTGTTGACGTCTTAAAAATAATTTCTGTTCAGTTCTCATTACATTCAAGGTCATATTTAATAGGAATGTGCGTGGTTATTTAAATATATGGATAAGAGCTAAATAACACTGTTGATAATTATAATGTTATTGAAAAATTACATCACATGACTGAAAGAGTGAAAATGTAAAAGTTTTCCTGTAAAATGTTTGGTGCGGCAACATGAATGTCCATGAATGTGTGTATAGAGAACTTCCAGAGCATAACCACAAGGAAACCATAGCACAGTGAGTGACTGCGAAAAAGTTAAAAATGACATGTTGACAAATGACAAATGGTGTTCTGCTTTACAGATCTGATTTAGTTTAGTAAACACAATAAACATCATTGGTCGAAGAGATGAACTGCATTTCGGACAAAATGAACTGTGCGGCTAAATGTTAGTGTCTCGTTTTTTCTCAGACTTTAACCTCCCGACCACATTAAAACTATATTTTAGGTCACGAAACACAAAGCTTTCTAAAGCTCTTCAGGATTAGATGGATATTACTTAAAAAGTTGTAGCTATTTCTTGTGTATTTCTGCATGTCGGACACAGTTGCTGACCACTGCAACCGTTTCACACAAACAATTTAATTTGTCTTTGTTTTATTGTCAGAGGTAAAATAGTTTAAACCAGCTAATGATTATGAAAATAGTTGTTAGCTGCAGCCCTAATATGAATAAATGTCTTTGTGTATTTCATTGGTCATTTGAATCGTGCATGTATAGTTTTTTTTTTACACAGAAATTGCCTTTTTTATATGTGCCAGATTACATAACTTTGACAGAATATGCAAGATGGGCACAGTTTAGCTGATATTGTATGTCAGGTCAAAGGAATTGTTCAGTAAAACAATAGCTAATGTTGCTAACAATGTCTGGAAGTGATAGCCAATGATACATTGTATGGAAATGGATGCAAATTGTCATCTACTAGTTGTCACTCATTGTCTGCCATATAAACATGTTTGTTCAAACTATTTCTTTAGTGGCGCTGTATATTGAAGTATTTACAAATTTGCTATGTGCTTTTGTGTAAATTGACTGGTAACATGCTAAATCCCATATCATTATATCATGCAAATGATTAGGTACAGACCTTCAAAAATAGCTTAAATGTTTATTATTTTGAAATCAACTGCCTTCAGGCAGATGAATGGCCTGTAATGAGTCAGCGTCTGTGAGAGTCGAAATCTAGGGGTTGGGAATTTGGGGCCCAATTGGAATCACAAAATGGAAGCCAGCATCAAAGTTCAGTTGGTCAACCAGGTTGGTGGATTTTGTTTTTAAAATGACCCTGCCCTGGTCAAGCTTTGGCTCTTGCCACTATTTGGCTGGAGCCATGGCTTCACAAAATATTTTATTGTGATATTCTTGACACATATGTGCACATACAAGCAAACACACAATTATGCTACCAATTATACCTTACAGAGTACAACAACATCATCCTACACACCAAGAATATCATTTTAAAATATTTCAAAATATGTTCTTCATGTAGTTCGTCTTGTACATGGAACCCACAAGTTGTTGCAAACAACTTTTCATGTACATGTGCATTGGACAGACTCTACCATAGTCTGCCCAATGTGACCAACAACCCGTTCCACCTGGATCCTTTTTGTTTGTTTCTGTTTGTTTTTCTTCTTATATTTTAATGTTGTACCCTGTGTTAACTTTAAGTTGTGTCGTTTACTTTAACTCTGAAAAAGAATTTACACAAGTGTCACCACCGACGTTGTGTATTCTTTTATGAGGTTTGCAATGGATTGTCATTCTATCAACACTTTGTGCAATATGAACTGACATGTTGTTTCCTAATGACACTCTTCCATTGTACAATCAATATCTGAATATGTTTCATTGGAAACAGTCATACAGCAGTTCACCACAGTAAGTTCAGCTGTGTTGGACTGGCTGCTGTGACTGCATGCAAACTGTGAAAAACTTGGCACTCTTCAGGTCTTTGTGGATCACTCGTTTTGGTCTGTGTCTTTGCTTGAGTAAGTCTGGGGCCCATTCTGTGGTCAGACAGCTCAAACAGATGTCATTTTGATCCAAAATGGCGTTATTTCTTATTTTATTTTATTTTTTTCTTGCTGTGGCTCTTCTCCCAACAATGAACATGCCAACTTCGAAAATGAAGTGTTGATTGTTGGGGACCTTATTTACGTCTTTTTAGAAATACCTTTTATTTTAAAAATTGGTCTCAACATTGACCAAAATTTTCTCCTCTTTTTGCAGTAACCCCTCCATCAGATTTAAAATTTAAAATTTTAAATGAAAACACAGTACAGATGACATGGAGGCTGCCCATGACAAGGATAGAGGGTTTCAGAATTCAAGTAGTGTCGAATACAGGTGGGTGATCATTTCTGAGCATTCACTTTGGGTTATGGTCAAGTTTTAGAGCATTAGTTGCGTTGAGCCCCTCAGCTCTAACAGCTGGATCCATTTCAGTATCCTTTACATATGATATATGTATTACATTTATATATATTTTTATATATATGTAATACATATATTATTAATGAAATTACTACCTTAATACATTAATGAAATGTAAAGGGCATAAATATAACAAAAACCTGACATTGATTTATATGGTTATATGACTTTCGATTAAATCCAGATATTTCATGAACAAATGCAAAGTTATGCAAATGTGTGCAAAAAAAAAGAATATAAATGAGTCTGTGTAACTCCCAATTAAAACATTTTATGATCTTAGTTGTTCTTTTTCTGTTTGCTCTCACCATAGATGGACCTGTGAAAGAGTTTTCACTCCCTGCCACTGCAACAAAGACATCCATCAAAGACTTAACCCCTGATGTGGATTATGTAGTAACGATATCTTCATATTCTGGATCAGAAGAGAGTTTACCCATTTCTGGCCAGATTACTAGTAAGTAATGTGCTGATTATCTGTGTTGTGTTTGTTGATCTGAATTAGTATTTTTTATGTGACAATCGACTGTCAATTAAATATTTATTATTTGTATTCTGTTGTGTAGTGTTTTCTTTTTTCCTGTAGCAAATTACTGATTTATTCTTTTTTTGTTCTTAGTCCAGTCAAGTGGATCTGAAGGAGGTTCCAGGAGACCACAGGTTTCAGATGCAGTTAGTAAGTACATTTACATATTATTCTTCCTCTTCTTCTTCTTCTTTTTTCTTCATTTCACACTCCTCCTTACTTCCCCCACCCCTTAATCATTTCCTTGTTGAACCTCTAGGCTATTTCCCTTCATCTGTGGCTATTAGAAATGCCCCATTGTGCTTAATTGTACTTTATGAATGCTGATAACTTTAAGCTTTTTAGTCTGGCATAATAAGGTGACTCACTCAGCGTCTGAGTCAGTGGGCCTCTCTTTCCAGGCCTGACTAAAGATAAGCTGCTAAAAACACTTAGAGAAGTGGAAAGCATTACACTTTATGAGAACACAGTGCTCTCCTTCTTAATGATTTTTTCACTTCTCAGTTCTCTAGCAAAGTAGAAGGGTTTCCTTAACCACTCCCAGTGTCATGTCAAGTCCAGTTTTACCATTTACCATTGCAAGTGCATGTCTATTGAGCTATTACATCATTTCAGATACACTTGCTTATGTGGTTTGAAACTATGAAATACCTATCTATCTTTTTATCTATAAAAATGGACAACAATGCCGATACCAGATTTACTGTCATACAGTATCAGTCTTAAGTCTATTAAAGCCTATTTGACTTTAATTAATTAGGATAAATAAAAGGAAATTCCACTAGGCAACTTTGTGTATTCTAACAACATGTGTAGACACAGTAATTAAATACTGAGGAATTTTCCCATTCACATTGTGAGTGATATTGTTTGGGTTAGTGGGGAGTGAACTCTAGTGTTACAGCAATAATTACTTCTTTAATAAAGTGGGGGTAATTGCACAAGAGCAACATTTTTTATTGCACCTTGTCACCTAAGGGCGGTGTGGTTTAAAATATGGTGCACTCATTTCTCCAAGAGGAAGCATCCAGTAGAATGAAAGTAATTGGTCTGCCTTACTCATAGCAAAAGTGTCATATTTAAATACACAACAAAATCCAACATTATTGTCAGGTCAATATTATTATTATTATCTTATTTTGATAGGGTGTTTTGCATATAGTGGTTACTCATAACTATAATGCACTGATGCTGTAATGAGTTCTAGTTACCTAACAAACACGATCAATTTTGAAACATAAGGTTAAGAGATAATAGTAACGTTCCCATCACAAAGAAGTACAGTACAATGCAATTAATGCAAACCAACTAATGCAAGCTAACACTAGATGTCCATGACACTATGACTGCTGTTTTTTCCCAGAATGCTCTACCAGCGCGATGGCTGACCTAGTCTTCTTGATAGACGGCTCTTGGAGTGTGGGACGAGAGAATTTCAAGCACATCCGTAGCTTCATCTCAGCTGTGGCAGGAGCTTTTGATATTGGGGAAGATAAAAGCAGAGTGGGTGTGGTTCAGTACAGCTCAGACACCCGCACAGAATTCACCCTCAGTCAGTATCTCAGACGGACAGAGCTTCTTCGAGCCATCAACAGTCTGCCTTACAAGGGAGGAAACACCATGACAGGTATTTCACTTACACACATGCACACACACACATTTACTTACTCACTTATGCATAGCCATGCATGACATTTGATCTAAATTGCCTTTGTGAATATCTTCTGGGCCCTTGAGCCTGAAGAGCCAATTATTCTGTCAGACCTGATGATGACATTTCCTAAAGATGGAAGAATATTCCATTTAATTCATGAAACACTAATGTGAAATGACTGAATACTTCACCAGATATTGTTAAATCAGCTATACATTTACTTTCTTTACAACTACACACACACACACATGAAAACACACAGGCACACACACAGTGTGAGTTTTGTCTGAACCATCAGACAGACTGCATTGTGTAATCCTGAGTCATCAGTGCTGTCAGTCTGATTTGAGCTCATGGTTTCTGATGGAGATTCCCAGCCAAACGCTGAACAGTAAAAGCCAAACTCCACTCCCCTCTCTTCAGTGATATTGCAGTTCATATCCCATTTGATGGTTCATCTTTTTTGAACAGTGAAGACATTTTCGCAGTCCAAACAGCAAAAACACTTGAACAGAAATGCGCCCTTTTCCAGTCATTTCAAGTCACCATTGTATGTGACTTCCGTTCCCTTTCACCAGTTTGGATTTGATGTGTTTTTTTGTTTCATTGTTCAGTACATGGTCCTATCCTAATCAATATACACACATGCACTTTGTTACTATGACAACATGTAGATTCTTCAGTGTAGATTCCTAAGCAAATGCGACTACAGTCTGATCTTACAAGTTACATGTGGCAATCAAAGAACAATCAAAGAAATCAATAGAAACCATATTGGATTATCTTAAGAAGCACATTTTCTTGCTGTGCAAAATATTCCAACATCAGAAAAACAAGGTAGCAATTACTTTAGTCTATAAACACAAAAATAAAATTCTTGTTGCAAAGTTGTGGGAAAACCATTTTAACTGGTACCACTTATGCACAGTATGTGGTGTTATCCCATGCATTCTAGTCCAGATTGAAAGCTGAATAATACTACAGAGAGATTATATGAATAATAAAATGAAATGTAGTTCCAGTGTCAGCTTCAATGTTGAAATAAGGCCTGTCCATTGCGTTTTAATCTTTTTAATTGTTGATGTAACTGTTGATAGGTAACAGTGTAAATTCAGTGTTTGTTATACTAGCATCTTCCTTTGTAAACTAAAAAACAACACACATAAGATATGAAAAAACAAATCATGTTAATTATCATGTTAAATAATCTCTTATTATTATTATTATTATTATTATTCAACTGATTTCTATTTCAGTCACATGTATGAAATGCAGTAGAAATGCCTGTTGAGATATATATTTGTATTGTAAAGTATAAAATTTATTTGCTCACAATTGTGTAGGTGATGCCCTGGACTATCTGCACAAAAATATTTTCACTGAGACGGCAGGCGCCAGGAAAGGATACCCCAGGGTTGTTGTGGTGATCACAGTTGGAAAATCAGCGGACCCAGTTGAGAACTACGCAAGGAAACTGAGGAATAGTGGGGTTGAAATATTCACCCTGGGTATGTGAGAGAAGAAACTCCATCTAAAAGTTCACCTCATTTGTTTTTATTGTATAATATTTCAAAGCATTAGGGAATTCTATTCTCTTCAGTACTCACACTTCGCGTCTCCTGCAGGGAATCGTGAAAAACCTCAGTCAAAGACTAATCAAATGGTTTTTGCAGATGTTATCCTCAGTACTATCATAGTTTCCTATGCAGGAAAAATAGCTCCCTTCAAATGTTTTCCACTGACCTGACCTTCAGATCTTTATTTCAAAAATGCTGAATGGCACACTGTGAATCCAGCTGGATTTGCTGTAAAAAGTAGGAAATGATAAGTGTGTGCTTCGTTTCTCATGTTTATAGAGTACAACTGCTTCGAAGCATTCTTCGCAGCCGCAAAACCTGAAAGAATGGGCATTAGTTGTTTTTAATGTTTTTCATGTGCTGCCACTGACTTTACAAGAAATGTTTGGGATTTAAAGGTGTTGACTTTTAAACTCATAAATGAGTAAATTTCCTGCATTTGGCAAGAGATCAAAATTAAGACAGCTCCTTGTTTTTTTCCCTCATGTTTACGTTGCACCATACGGCAAACATTTAACATGTTTTTTCCCTTTGCCAATCAGGGATCAAAGAGGCGGATGAGGAAGAGTTAAAGGAAATAGCTTCCATGCCATACAGCACACATGTCTACACAGTGCCCAACTTTGATCTAATTAAGAACGTGCAGAAATCCCTCACCACACAAGTCTGTGCTGGAGTAGAGGACCAGTTAAGCTCACTTGCCAGTGGCGAAGAAGGTAATATAATATATATATATTATATATATATATATAATATATATATATATATATATATATATATATATATATATATATATATATATATATATATAATTAACTGTACTTGTACTGTATTGTAACTGTACTGTAACCACTTAATTTTTTTTATTTGTTATGCAGTACTGTAATTTTGGAAAAATTCACAGGCAGTTCCTAATTCTTTACTCTTAATGTAACACATTACTTTGGTCTATATTGTACATGTCAGTGAATCAACTCTTGCCTGTTAAACACCATCTAAGCTTTTTGTGCTTGGAATGTTACATGTACAAATGCATTAAGATTATTTATTTTCAATGAATTATTGAAATATATAAATTTTTATTCTTTTCATGCTGGTTCAGTGGTGGAACCAGCCTCAAACCTGCAGGTGACAGAGGTGGCCTCTAAATCTATGCGGGTGACGTGGGATGCTTCTCTGGGTGAAGTGACAGGTTATAAGCTACAACTGGTTCCCATGCTGGCGGGAAGCACACGGCAGGACCTTTATGTTGGACCCACTCAAACCTCTGTAAATGTGAGAGGTTTGACCCCAGAGACTGAATATGAAATCAACCTGTTTGCCCTGAGGGGCCTGACTCCCAGTGAGCCAGCCACAGCTATGCAAAAGACACAGCCTGTCAAAGTCTCATTAGGTGAGTACTGAATGAGATAATGTAGTTAGCCTCTGCAACACAAGTACTCCTGAAAGTTACACTGTCTATCCAAAGTATGAGTAATGTTTGATTTTCTTGTTACTGTTCTCAATTAACTAGGAGATGATTCTGCAAAAGCACTTAAAATGTCATCAAGCTTCTAACCAAGTGATTTGTTCTTGTTTATCTTTTTAGAATGTTCTCTTGGAGTAGATGTCCAGGCTGATGTTGTTCTTCTTGTTGACGGTTCATACAGTATAGGCCTGGCCAATTTTGCAAAAGTGAGAGAGTTCCTGGAAGTTCTGGTCAACTCTTTCGACATTGCCGCAAACAAGGTTCAGATCAGCCTGGTGCAGTATAGCAGGGACCCACACACTGAGTTTTACCTGAACACGCACCATGATCATGGCACAGTTGTTAAAGCAGTGAGGACCTTTCCATACAGAGGTGGTTCCACCAATACTGGTAAAGCCATGACCTATGTGAGAGAGAAAATCTTTGTTGCAAACCGAGGAGCTCGTGCTAATGTTCCTCGAGTGATGATCCTCATCACTGATGGAAAATCTTCAGATGCTTTCAAAGATCCAGCCACCAAGCTGAGAAACAGTGATGTGGAAATATTTGCGGTTGGAGTAAAGGATGCTGTGAGGTCAGAACTGGTGGCCATTGCAAACCATCCTGCAGAAACCCATGTCTACACTGTTGAGGACTTCGATGCCTTCCAAAGGATTTCCAAAGAACTAACCCAATCTATATGTCTGCGCATTGAGCAGGAGCTCATAAACATTAACAAGAGAAGTGAGTTGTGTTTCATTTTCTTGTAATGTTTTAATTTTTAATTTGGGAAGTCAAATTCTTTGCACTACCAGAAAGTCAACATCTAAAGAAATATTTCTCTCTAGAAACTTAAAAAATTTCTTATTTGAAAAACACAGGTCAGAAAACATGGCATCTGATCTCGATCCTAGGGAACAAGTGTAAAGGGTATAATATGCCACCTTTAAAAATAGGGATGCCACAAAATGGGAATTCTGGGCAATAAAAATATTTTTGTGCTTTCTGACACACATGTAAAGAATGAAAAAATATGGTTCATGCAAATTGCAGTGTATTTGCCATATCTTAGTCATCCTGCATTATAAGAGTCAGTACATATTCCTCCATGCCAGGGTATTGTGCAACTAATAAATGTTTTGGCTAAGCATTACATAATTCTTATGTAATAGTCATTTATCACAAATACAGCTCAATAAAGGCTGGTTTAAGACTAGTGGTTACACGTGACATTTTGAATGAGCTGTAATTTTGTTATTTGTAATTGTGTTCCAGGACTCATTCCACCCAAGTCCCTGAGCTTTTCTGAAATTTCCTCCAGAAGCTTCCGGGCCACATGGGCCACAGATGCGGTCAATGTTGAGTCCTACCTAGTCCAGTATAAGCCTGCTGCGGATCCAGATGCAGGCTACATCTCTGTTTCAGTACCAGGAGACACCACTACAGCAATGTTAGTCCATCTCACCCCTGTCACCAAGTATGAGGTCAACGTCTCTGCCCTGTACGATAAAGGAGAGAGTTTTCCTCTCACTGGCTTTGAGACTACACTGGAAGGTCAGTTCTCTTTTGGACCTCTTTTATTTGTTTTTAACTTGACAAATGACACTGAGTTGCAGATGTTTTTAGGCTGAGGAGGTCCAATGAGAAGCATACTTGTAGCAACTAACTAGGGGTGTCGTGATACTTCAACATGAACACTTTACACAGGCTGTTTTGTCCCTGGGATGGAGCCCTGTTTAATATAGTGTTCTATCTCCTCTTAAAGTATTAAAAGACATAACCTATTTAAAATGAAACAGTATTGTGCCAAAAAGAAAATTCCTGCTAAATAAACGTGTAAAGTGAATTTGTCTATCTACAGCCATATTGATTTTATGTTAATAAATACATTCATTCTACACTGATGAAGGGTTTTCCTTATTTTTTGTTGTAGAGCAAGGAACTGTGACTAACCTTCGAGTGTCCGAGGAGACCACAAACAGTTTTCGTGTGTCATGGGCTGCTGCTCCAGGTCCAGTGGTCAGATATAGACTCACCTACGTGCCGGTCAGGGGTGACAGTGCTTTACTGGAGGCGGCCACAGTGGGCAGTGAAACCAGCATTGTCCTCCAGCAGCTTTTTCCAATCACCACCTACAGAGTGAGTGTGGCGGCTGAATACCCATCAGGCACTGGGGCGGAGATGCACATTGACGGCACAACTAAAGAAGGTGAGGGGCACAGTGCAAGAGATGTATTTACCTCTCATAATTGTGTTTTACGTGCCTGATATCCTCCCAGTTCAAACATTCCAACCACACTGTCATTAAGCTTTCAGGAGGGAAATGTTAACCACCAGCATGGGAATTTTCCCTGCAAACTCAAAGCACAACAGTCTGCTTGTAGCTGATGATGTTTGTCAATCGTTACGATGAAAATGACAATACTATTGACAAAGCATTTTGAATTATGCATTTGATTTATGCATGTGAAATATTTTGCAAACCATATCACAGTTGCATATGTAGCGTCATAATCCCCCTACCAGCCTTTGGTCCATATTGTTCTGCCCTAGTAACTTAAACACTATCAGTTAGCACTGAGATATAACTCTGCAGGCATGTCATTAAGCTTTTGAGAGAAAAGTCAGCACAAGTGTTAATGTCAAATGTAGGACATTTGGCTGTGAAAAACAAGATGCAAATCATAAGGGAAAAGATGTTCCTCTGTGTGTGGCTCCAGGTGATGAAACGTTACCCAGGAAATGATCACACTTGTTAACACAGGAGCCAACTCTCAGGGGAAGCAGACGGAAATAAACAAAAGTGATTTTCATTCTCCAAGGCAACAGAATTCCAAACAACTGCTATCACAAGCCGACACAGTTAGCGTATATGGTCCAGCTGCTCCTAACGGGCCGCTTTTACAAATGCAGCTGTGAAACTTTCAACTTCTATTAGAGGCAGCAGACATATTCCAGTGTGTGACTTTGCTGAGCGGTTCATCCAACTCTCATTTCATAATGTTTAGACTTTCCCCATATCACGAATGAGGGAAAAAGTTTTCAGCTTTCCTTTCCTGCTTCCTCAAGAGTTCAGCTTTTTGACATGAGTAAACACTTTTTCTCTGTATTGTTTGCACAAGGAATAGGCAGAACATTTAGGGAGACATTCTGATCTTATCTACCAGTAGAACACACTATCTTTGATTAGGTCAACCGGCATGGCTATTGTTTCTAACTAAATCTGCATGACATTACAATAGTTTTCGTAATTTATCAAAGACTCTCTTCTCTCATTAGTTCTGAGTTAACAGCTCTTTTAGAATATGTACAATAAGGACCAATATTACTAATAAGCACATTACCATACCTTTGCATAGTAAAGTAATATATACAGAAAAACTGATGCTTAATTTATTCTGTTTGTGATCTGCAGAGCGAGGCTCTCCACGAAACCTGCGAGTGTTTGATGAGACACTGTCCTCCATGCGTGTGACCTGGGAGGCCGCTCCAGGCCAGGTACAGCAGTATGTGGTTTCCTACCGACCCACTTTGGGTGGAGAGATGCAAGAAGTGACAGTGAGGGGCGAAAAAACTGAAACTCTTCTCAAAAACCTGCAACCAGACACTAAGTACCAGCTGGCAGTCAGAGCTCGATACTCCTCTGGCCTTGGTCAGCCCCTGGAAGGGACTGGTACCACACTTGAAGGTTAGTGAAGAATGTTGTTTGTATGCATCTCTTGTGCCATTACACAGGAATAATTAGTCACATTCATACATGTTTCCCCTAAAATCTTGCTAGAACTTTCTTTAGTATTTTTACCTTCTTTGTCACGTCCCTAACAACATGTCAGTTTTAGACACTTTGGAGTTTTGGAGTATTACACAAACATTTTGCAATCCTGTTAAAATAGGAAGTGACATTTCCCTGACTAAATCTTTCAAAAAATAAATAAAAAATAAACTTCTGTGCATAGCTGAATGGTGGGGCAGCTATTTTGAGTAACTGTTCAGGTCTTAGCTTAAATGTTTACAGGTCTATTCATGCAATTTTACTGAATCTAAGAATATAGCCCATGTAATACTTGACTCAACTCATATTTGTATTACAAGGCCTATATAATTGATTTTCCTTTACTCATTCATTTGCATCTGACAATCGGTTTTCATAGACTGAATTGTGGTGATCTATCCAAACTCAGTTTCAACCATTTAGCTTTTACAATGGTGCAATATTGTGTCATATCATGTATTAGAGTTAATTTTTTCCTTTTGAAAGATCAACCACCACTTATTTCCCTGCTTCAAGAAGCCTAGGTCAGTTTCAAAGCACTGGCCTTCTGTAACAATAACCAAGCCAGAGCCATCTGGAGGCGCTGTGGCAGTGCTCTCTCTGAAGGCTAGACCTCAAGTCAGCTCACCCCAAGAGACCCAGCTACTGGATCTGCTTAATCAAATAACCAGAAACAAATCTGTACCTGTCTTTCTTAGGCCTGGTGCTAACTTGTGGGGGTTGAAGGCTGTGGTGAATGCGTATTAAGTTTCATAGCTGACAGACAGGGTCAGTTTAAGCAGGAGGCTCAGAAGTTGATTGACAGTGGACCTTGTGGGCTGTCTGTCATGTTTAAAGCAACAGCTTGGTAAAAGATTACATGTGCACATTTTTGTTACTTAGATATTCAAAGAATTGGTGTCTGACATTTGCTTATTTTTGCATTGGGTGTGCAAGGATAATGTTGGTACTTAAAATGGTGCTAAATCTCTAAACCATCACATATTTGCCTTAACTCTGTTGATTTAGTATCTAATAGATTTTCATGGGTGATTTCTGATGTTGTATGAAAGTGTAATATGTAATGTGGATTGTAGAGTTAAAATTACATACTAAGTGGTTTGAGGCAAATGTGTAACGATTTAGAATGTAGTTTGCACAATGCTAACTGTGGGCCATAAGCTTCTATTACTCAAAGAAGCTGAATTTAACACCAAACATGTCTTGACTGATTGATGACTACATTTGGTGTGAAGTGGAAACTAGATTTTTACCAAAGTAATACTTAAAATGCTATTTATGCATCCTTACTGGATGGAGGCTAACTATGTTTGGTTGAAGGCTGCATGTCCTGTAGTGTGAACTTACACTCTTTGCCCTTGCTTGTGCTGCACCCACAGCTGAACTCTGGCTTGGGTGGAACAGGAATTTGGCCTGGCCTATTTGTGTGTGCGTGCGTGGTGATGGTTGTGGTGGTGAGGGGGGATGGTCTGTGGTTATGAGTCATTTTCTCCCTCGTGCAGCATTACCTTGTGAAGACTTGCCTAAAGTGCAGCAGATTAGTCTTCCAGCTCTGCCTGATTGCTCAGTTGTCAACGTTCTGGCCTTTTTCCTACTTTAAACTGAACTGTGCTGAACTGTATGGAATAGCCTGGACCAGTGGCCATCAAAAGCCTTTGATTATGACATATGTGTGATATTACCGTCTTCCTCCATTCATTGACAAACACAGAGAACGTGCTGGGCTGGGAGCCCTCACAGATGCTTTACACAATCCAGTAAACATGCAGCTGCTGGAACAGAGATGTGCTAGAAGTATAACAAGAACAACTTAGGTTGTTTTAGAGATGCTTAAAAAAAGCAAGCCTCCACGCCTAACTTGGAGAAAAAAGCAGGGGCTATGACGTACTTCAATCCTCCCTAGCTGTTTGGATAATAGTGGGTGTTTGGCAGGGCTTTGACCTTTGACCCCTGGGTGTGTTAAGGCTCGCTGAAAGGAGGACAGCAGGCATCCTTACTGGACATGTGCAGACTGCAAAGATATTAGTGCTCTTTGGAGCCATTCATGCTGTCTTGGCAAAACACATTTAACAACTCCCGTAAGCACTTGCCCTGTGGGATGGGAGGCTGTCTTCTTCAGTACTTCTGTCCTCACCTTGCTAAAAATGGGGAAATAAATGCCAAAATCTGTCTGGAGACTGAAAGATTGGAGAAATTACCTCAGGATCCCAACTTATGATCTTATTTAGATTATAAGCTATAACTGACCACTATCACTAATCATCATCTTTTTTGTTCAGTCACATTTGCTGTCTAATAATTGTTTTGACCTTATGAGTTTGTCGAACAACCATTCTGGTAGGTGCAAAGCTACTCTGAGTGTGTTTGCATCTTAAGGGTTTTGAACAAAGCTAAAGTTATACAAAGATGATGACCAAAATGAGCTCCTATCTGAACCTCTGTGGTGAAAACCCCATAAAGGAAATGATTTTTTTAGTTGAAAAAATTAAACAAAAAGAAATGAAGTTTTTGTATTGTGTTAGGAACGCAAAAGAGACACATGTGGAACGTGAACTTTTCAAAGCAAACAGAGAAAGTTATTCCAAAGGGGATCCTGGCTATTTCCCTCTTTCTTTTGAACGTCCAGTTTCACACAGTGAAAAGAAGACAGATTAGGAGAGAAAAAAGAGGGATGTGGAAATTGAATCAGTCTAAATCTGAGTAAAGGGGAGGGAGAAGGCAGCTTCCCCCAACATACTTTTCCACACCACCTGAGAATCCTCAGCCAAGGATGACCCTTTCATCCTTGGCATTTGTCAAAGTGCATAATATGTTCAAGCAAATACTGCATGCTTTTTTAGTTTATGTGGGTGGACTTCAAAAACTACATTTGCTGCAAATGCATTGCATACACAAAAGTTTTTTTGCATTCCAAAATGCACTTCTGGAACAGCTTGACATTTTGGAAAAGGAGGCTTGTCCAAAGCAGAACACAGTACCCGCTGGATTATTCAAGATCGTTTTGAATAGCTTGTTCCAAATTTCTGATGTAACAGTGAACAACAAGACAATATTTTAAGACATGACAAGACATCTACTCAATTAGCAAAAACGTTTGATGTCACTGGGTACTACATTACCATGTTTTATGACAATTGCATGTATTGCAACCCATGGGTAAAGCAAAATGCAGTGAATCGCCCAAGACATGCTGTTGAAGTTTGATTCTTGAATTTTATATAGGAGCTACATAGCTAACCTTTTCCCGTCTTCTCTCCCTCCTTATTCAGTGTAAATTTAAGGGGAAAACTGATTTTTGTTTTACCAAACTATTAATTTAGGAAAATACTAGTATGTGTCAAACGGGGAAGAGGTTGAATTAATCAGCATTTTGCTTAGTTGTGGCAAATGAAGTCATTTTGGAAGAGCAGCCTGCTGGGTTGCTGTTAGGAACTTAATGTGGCACATTCCATCCATCTTTATGTCTTCAAAGAGCCTGTAAGATGGCAGCGGTGTTTGAGTCTCCATGTGCTTTTTTTCACATGTGCATTAAAAATAAGAAAATGAAATTTCACCAGAGCTGCAATGACTGCTAAAGGGGAATATTGTGTGTGTAGTAGCTTGGCATTGGCATTGCGGAAAGATTTGGTTTAAAATTAGACATAGCTTGCTTGCTGATCTGTGAAATGAAACACATTCTTTAAGAATGTGACAACACACTAGTTGTCATTTGGATTAAATGGATTCACTTAAATGGATTCACTTGAACTGGTTAACTGGTTTAAGCATCCAATACTCATTTTCTGCATTAGCCTTGTAGCTCCTGTGCAAAATGACTAATTTTACAGTTGTACAGTAGAAAGGTTTTATTCATCACATTAATGTGTGAGTGGGGACATGTGCACCATTTCATAGTACTGATGTACTTATGGGTATTGTGGAATTTTGCTGATATATTGTGTTTACGTATGTTACATTGCTACATTACAGAAATACATTAATAAAATATATTTTGTTTTGAAAATGCTTGATGCATTTTTGGAAATAGAAAACATCTACTATACTGATATGTGTATATATGCTCATTTTCTCTCCTCACAGAATTGGGCTCCCCCAGAGACCTGATAACCAGCGATGTGACTGACAGCAGCTTTATGGTGTCTTGGTCTGCTGCCCCAGGGCGGGTGAGGCAATATCGTGTTCGCTGGAAATCCCAGTTCAGTGATGAATCTGGAGAGAAGATGGTTCCTGGAGATGTGACCAGCACCCTACTGGAAGGGCTCAGCCCGGAGACACGTTACCAGGTGTCTGTCTTCGCCTCCTATGGTCTCGGAGAGGGAGAGCCGCTAGTTGGAGAGGAAACCACTGATGGTATGTTTTATGCTTTATGCTTTAAATTTTTGCTGACCTTTGTGTTTACTTAGTGAGAAATGCTTGTGATACTGCGGCTAAGTTACAATGTCTATAACCTGTTTGAGTGATTACACAATCATTGATCAAATATTCCTTTCATGTACACATGAAGTGGTGAAGACTGTGTTTCAGTTTTTTCTATATAATATAAGGCTGTAGTCTGTGCTGTGATGATTGCTCTTCAGTGGAAAAAATTAGATGATTGGGGGTGGTGTCAGGGGTGAGGGATAGCGTCACAGAAATGGAGTGAAGGAGTTTTAAAGCCATGCATCTGTGCACCGCAGTCTGTAATTTGGGCCGTATGTCTGAGATGGTGGCTAACAGACTTGGACATGGTTGGTTAAAGAGTGTGCGCCTTTTCCAATTCTTTACAGACACACAGGGGAACACATAGAACGGAAACTTGCATAAGGAAGGAATTTGACACAACTTGAATAGACTTGAGAAAGGTTTTTAGTTTTCTGTCTGTCTTTTGTATCTACTTCACATTTCCTATAGGAGCCTTATCATTTAAATATACAACCACATATATAACTTGCACTATATAACTTGAAACGGGCAGGACAAAGCTGACATTTTATTTTATAAACTGTTTATAATTGCTGTAATTTAAATTTTTTTGACTAAATATGAATCTAACAGTTGCTCCTTTCATGGTGAATTGACCAAAAAATGCTAGAAAATGACATTAAACATTAAAAGTCAAGAAGGTTCATAATGGAATTGTAGTAAAAATAGGCATTGTCATTGTTCAAAATGTGTGGTAATTTGCTCACTAATATATGAAATATGAAGCATTATTGTTCCTATTTCTCCTCTTTCTCCAGCTTCTGCTTCTGCCAAAACACTAACTGTGTTTGATGAGACTGAAAGGTCAATGAAAGTGAGGTGGCAGGCCGCACCAGGAAGAGTGCTGAGCTACAGGGTAACATACTCGCCCCAGTCAGGCGGCAATGAGGTGACCATTAAAGTGCCATATAACACCACCACAGCATTTCTGAAGCGACTGCAGCCAACGACCACTTATGACATCACTGTCCATCCCATCTACAAGCGCGGAGAAGGCAAAGCAAGGCAAGGAGTAGGAACCACACGTACGTTTGGCCCATAATTCAAAGTCAAGGAGTCTTAGATCTGTGCTAGTACTTTTACTGTGGGAGTCATGATGATGTGTGACTGTAGACAGTGTGACATACACTGTATCTTGAACAGACTTGCACTCAAGTAATGCCTGCTCTGCTTTTTTGCATTTTATTTAAAAAGCCTGTTTTAGATGGATGCATTTTATAGAAAGTGTATTTAAATGGGTAATTCATCAACTGATAACATTTGCTCAATTTCCCACTTACATTAAATGCATTCAGTCAACCCTCATGTGTTGTGTGAGTTGGGTGTGTTTAAAAAAAAATGCACATTTCTATTGAATAACTGAAAAGTTTAGCAGTAGTCATATTGAATCCTGAATTATCTGTCCTACAGTACTATACAATGTCAGAAAGCACATACTCAGGTTTATTTAAGATTACTTAACAACTCAACATGATTAAGAAAAGTATATGATGATTTAGGCATGCAGTATGCATGGTACTACTTGACAAGGTATATATCTTCCATTTTTGGTTAGCTATGTCAGTCTTGTAGCTGCAGTGCAAAAATAACAGCAAATGTGTTTGGTTCATTACAGTTGGTGTAAGGGGGAAATGTTGTTAATTTGATTTTGAGTTGCTTTTTGGTTTTGGAGATCTGTTTCGTTTTTCTTGGTTGACGTGCTCTGATTGCTGCTATTGTCCCTCTTTTTCATACAGTGTCTCCTTATAAAGCTCCAAGAAATCTGCAGACATCTGAACCAACTAAGACTAGTTTCCGTGTGACATGGGACCCTGCACCGGGTGATGTTCGTGGATACAAGGTCACTTTTCGCCCTAGCGATGAGTTGAATCTGGCAGAGTTGCTAGTTGGACCATATGACAACACAGTCGTTCTAGAGGAGCTCAGGTAGGGTGGAAAACACTGTTCCTAATTGAAGCTTTTGGATGGTTAGTTTTAACGAGTGGGGTGTTGTAATTTAAGTAATTACTGATCTGGAATTTCAGTCCAGTAAGGTTCTGGGGAGTGTGTAATTTTTTTTTATAATGTCAGTAATAGCAGTTATTACTGACAACAAAAATCCACATCCTTTTTAGTGCTAGTACTTCCTCTAAATTGTCTTCCCAAAGCAACTGGTGTTATCTGTACTAAGTGGTTAGACTTTATTCTATTTCTGTACTCTTTGATTGTAATTTTTAGCTTATTATAATAGTAATATTATAATAGTAAATATGCTTATTTTAATATCATTATTGCTGGTGTTGTTGTTAATAGTAGTAATAGTAATATTTGCAGTTCCACCTAATGGAACAACACAGCTTGTTAAGACAGGGCTGTACAATTTGTTATTGTTATTGAATATGTTCTGCAGTGTAACGATTATGCAGATGTCCAGACTGTAACTTTTTCTGATTGGACTGTCTGTGGGAATTTGTCCAGTTGACCAGTCAAATCCCAACAAATTACATTACACAAAACTTATTATCTAGTAAAACTAATCCAGCTTTTTTTTGTCTTTTTTTCTTTCGCAGAGCAGGAACTAAGTACTCAGTGGCTGTGTTTGGAATGTTTGATGGAGGCCAGAGTTTGCCCTTGGCTGGAGAAGAGAGGACCACCCTTATTGACCCACCTGAGCCTCCACCCATGGACCCTCCTGGTAAAACCACTCTACCTGAGCCAAATACAGGATTTTTTTTGCTTTATAAAAATTAAAGTGTATTGAAGATGAGCTTATTTTCCACCTACTTTGGGAAAAGGGCATTTAATAGGTACTTTTAACATTATGGTAGTTTGGAAAAACATGAAACATTAAATCACTTGCAAAACTTGCTCTTTATACCAAGTATAAACAAATTAGTATTGAAAAACACTTAATGTATTGGAATGTATTTACAGATTTCACTTCAAGCCTGAAAAGCTACAGTTTCAGAAGAATGAGAATATCCACATGCTTCTGGCAAGCAGTATATTTAATATTTAATAATCACTCATTGTTAAAAACACACACACATGCACACACTCACACACAGTGTGTGAAAAAACTCTGTACTGCCATGAAAATATGAAAATATGACAAGCACCAAATATATTAAGCCACTTGATTTAAATATTACATCACTTGTTTTCATTGAGCACAATTTGATGATGTGTTTCTCTGATTAATACAGAGATTAATACATCAGTTATTTGTTGTTGTTTTGGGCCATTTACATTGTTTATTATTTCCAATAGATTGATTTGCATTTTAGCATAAGTAACATAATAGCTGTAATTGTTCCACAGCCAACAAATAAGCATTAAGTATGTAGCATCTGTGTCTTCTGCACATACTTTAACACCTCTTAATATGCCAGCATTTAATTTTTACCCTTCCCTTTTCAGGCTTTAATTCTTTAGTGCTGGTAAAAGGAATTATGGAAATCTCTCTGCTTTCAGTTAGATGCTGAGATATTTATGTAGTCTATGGCTGGTTCCCAGCCCAGCATGCAGCTAAATAAATGTTATGGTATGCAATGACAGTCTACAGATGCTGACTCTGTACTTAAAGTGCGCTTCGGCCCAGCAGAAAAGAAGGGCAAAAATTTGTGCTGCTTTAGCACTGGTAATAATAACTGTAGTACATCTTATGTTTTCATGCATTTAAGAACCAAATGTACAAATGTACTCATATATTCTTCTTTGTTCTGTAATAAACCACTGTAACTGTACACCTAAAACTAAGAATGACCTTAGTGTGGCCAGCTGATCCAGTTCTGATCCTTTTTAACAAGTCTTTCACGCCTTTATTTTTCACTTTTTGACATAATGTGAATCTGTATCAGTTGTTTTTTTACATTATGTCAAAATGTCATCTTAAATGGACCAACATTGATGTTCCGTAATAAAGTCTAAAGCATTTTTAGAATCTATAATTCTAGCATACACCATCTATATTGGATGATCTTACTAAATTTAATGCATGTGTATACTTACACTGCATAATTTATGAAAACACAATTAACTTCTCTCAATATCAACAAATATGTAATATTAATTAGTGCTAGTAATGAATAATTATTAGTACTTGGGTTGGAATTGGGAGCATTAAATCCGATCAGGAAACCTATACCTAAAACTTCTACACTGCAAACAGTTCTGAGAGTTGTTTTTGCCGCTGGATGAACTGATGGATGATTCAATGTCATACAAACAATTTTTTCAATTGCAGAGACAGCACTGTCCATAGAGCTTAGTGGAACCCTGGTGAGTGGCCAACAAAGTGGAATTTCATGCGCCACTTTGCAGGTGTCTGGAGCCACAAAACAAAAAAAAAACTGTGAAGGAGGAATGCAGCATAATTCAGAAAGGGCTTTGCTCATATATCACTTGTGGAGAGGCCCTCTTCTGTTTGGAGATTCTGAGACCATGTCAACCCCGGCAAAAAAGGCCTCCAGGGCGGGATGCCAGAGACTTTGGATACAGCAGAGGAAGATGTGGGGGGAAGAGAGAAGACATAAATCTTTGTGCAAACTGTCAATTAATTCTTCCAGAACAGAAATAAAACAAAACAAAAAAATAGCAGCTTGTGATATGTGTATTTAATGTGGTGATGCCTGATGTTGTTATTTTGGCAGTTACTTTTGCAGTTTGTTTTTTTGTGTTTGTTTGTTCTTCCCACATTCATCTTCTCTTTTAACTAAGCCTGTTTTTTATTAATTAGTTGGATCTTGCCGAATCTGCCTGTTTGCTTTTTGTCTTTGTGTGACTGGTGTCCTTCATCTTCATCTACACAGATGCTCAGTGTAAAACCACAGCCAAGGCTGATATAATCCTGCTAGTGGACGGATCCTGGAGCATTGGCCGTGTGAATTTCAAAACCATCCGTTCATTTATTGCTCGTATGGTGGGCGTCTTTGACATCGGCCCTGACAAGGTTCAGATTGGTAAGCCCTCTTGTGATTACATTCACTTTACTTTGGGACTAACTCTAACTTTAATCTTCACCTAAAACCAAAATCTATCTCTTACTGTAGCCCTAAACCTAACACTCCTGAGAACCAGCTGAGTTTCACAAGATACTTTAATAACAAGTTGGACATCTGTAAAAATTTGCTGCAGCCTATAGTGTACTATCCATTTAAAGTGAGGCAGAACATATATAAAACAGTGTGAATGTAATAAGATAAGATAAGATAATCCTCTATTAGTCCCGCAGTGGGGAAATTCTCAGAATAAGAACATTCTAGAACAATGTGAATGGAGGAGAACAGTCTCACACATTTGCGAATGTTGGCTTTGTGTACTCTTGACTTGAAATTGTAAAAAAAAAAAGGATTTATGGCAAAGACAATAATATTTCTGGATGCCAGATGTGAGAGTTCTGCTCTGGGCCCCAAATTGAGTTATTACCTGGAATTTGCAGTGGTCCTTCCCATAAATGTGTAAAGAAACCAGATCTACTCCCTGATTTGCAGGTTTGGCTCAGTACAGTGGAGATCCCAAAACTGAATGGCATCTTAATGCACATGCAACCCGTGAATCCCTGCTGGAAGCTGTGGCCAACCTGCCTTATAAAGGCGGAAACACCATGACAGGTATCATACCTTCCTGTAGGTTAGCCAGTACTCGCGTTGGAATGCATTTTGAAGAAAGCTTTCTGTTTTTTCAGAAGTGGTAACTTTATAGGAGAAAGTAAAAATCTTCTGTTCACATCACATAATAGTCATTTTAAATCATTTGGTATGTTCATCATTAAGTATTAAGTAGCATTTTTTTTCTTATTCCTTGCTTCTCAATAGGTCTAGCTTTGGGTTACATCTTGCAGAACAACTTCAAACCAAATGTTGGTCTCCGGCCTGACGCGCGCAAGATTGGTGTCCTTATTACTGACGGAAAGTCTCAGGATGAGATTGTGATCAGCTCTCAGAAACTGCGGAACGAGGGCATCGAACTTTATGCCATTGGTGTGTATTTTTTATGAGCAGTTTCATGTGTACCAAGTTTGTTGATATCATATTTACTTTGGTGAATGTAAACTTCTGGTCAGTTCTCCTTGTGTGCCACTGATGAACATTTAAATTTCTGATTATTGAAGGAACATTTCCTTTAAACAAAGATAAACCTAAATTGATAAATAGCAAAAACAAAAGTACGTATTTGATCATTTGGTGTTTGATGTTTACTTCTTTATTTTTACGTTGAAGCTAGAAGACTAATGTAGCTAAATATTCATGGAAGCACATGTTTACCAATTAGCGTCGCTCAAACTGCATTAATAAATCATGACACGATTGCCTCATTTGTTTGACAAAGGGTTGCAGATATCTTAAAGCACAAATGTTCTTGTTTAAAAATAACATACCACATAAAAAAGTATATCAGGTATTACTGAACAACTATTATTCTTGCTCCATTGTAAAAAAAAAATAAAAATAATAATAATAACATTAGGAAAAGATTACCAATAATCCTTTCTGATTGATTCAATTTGGCATTTGGGGAAAAAGGTAAACTATGACTTAAAAGGATAAATGATATGAAAGGATTAGAGATTAGAATACACTTAGTACCAGATAATTGGAAACCTGTTATATGGACGGTCTGCTATTCTACTTTAATGAATGAAGATGAGGCATTAGACATGATGTGTTTTGCATTCAGGTGTGAAGAATGCTGATGAGAATGAGTTGAGGTCTATTGCCACTGACCCAGATGAGATCCACATGTACAACGTAAATGATTTCTCCTTCCTGCTGGACATTGTAGATGACCTTACAGTCAATCTCTGTAATAGCGTCAAAGGACCAGGTAACTTCTACATGCATGCATCATGTTAAACTAAGCTTTGTTTGGCTTGATCATCAGTGGCGTGGTTCTTTTTCATGTATTTATTTGATATTTTATTTCATATTTCTGACATGAAATGATAGTACCTGGTAAGTCACTAATAGAGACAACTAACTTACTAACTAAATTAGAATAAAACATACTGTTATTAGCATAGCAAACTATTAATAATAATAATAATAATAATAATAATAATAATAGTATTTTGTATTATTATTATTAATAATACAGCAAACAAATTTAAAAAAAACTTTTTGGAAGTAGATCATGTTCTCTACTTATCATCATATCAAATCATGTTATTAAAGGAAATGAATTTTGTCAACTTTTTTGTCAATAAAAGCTTATTGTACTACTTCTTACCCCAAATTCCATAGGCTATTGATAGTAACATTAATATTGTGCGTTGGAATGCCAAACAGTGACTAGATTTTACTTGCAAAGCAGAGACTGGGAATGATCTTCTGTTGTAGTATTATAGCCAGAGTAAGACTATAAGAGGAGGCAAAGATTATTAATCAGAGTTGCATGGCTTGGCTAAGCGCACCTTCTCAAGTGATTGCCAACCCTTGCGGATGTTGCTTCTTGATCCTTTTTGCCAGTTTCTTTCTTTCTTTTTTTATATAGATTTTGCTGCAAGCATAACATTGTCATAACTCTATCATGGAGACTGTAGGTTGAGCTTCAGTCCTCCCTGGAGGATAACAGTGATTTAGCACAAAGTACAGGGTTACAGTGAATATGAAGCAGGCCTTTCCTGGAGGCTGCTGATATATGGCCCACTTAGCCTTTTTTAAGAAGCTAATACGCCTTAGGTAGATTTGTAGCTAGTGTATTTCTTAGTTTGAAAGCTGTTTGACACACCAGGTTACATTTTCTGCTGCTCATGAACCAGGAGGAGGCCCAGGGACGCCAACAGACCTGGAAACTTCAGAGGTGACCCACTACTCCTTTAGGGCCACCTGGATGCCTCCGGATGAGCCTGTGGAGAGGTTCCGTATTGAGTATGTCCCAATGGCTGGAGGCAAAACTGAAACGGTGAGTTTTAAATGTCATTTCACCACTGTAATATCCTTCTTTAAACTATACAGTCTATAATTATTAGACGTCAAGAGTTATTACTGCTGTTTTCTTAAATTTTTTTTACTTGTAATTACTTATTTATAACTTGTCAGACAGACTTACCAGACAGATTAGACAGTTAGTCTTTCCACCATACTCATTTACTTAAAATGTTTTATTTTATTTTATAGTTTTCCATAAGCTCATGAGACATAAAAATTAGAGTGTAAAAGCAATGTAAAAGTGGCTACACATCGGTTTTATGCTTTACTGGATCTCTTACAGTGGAAACAACTACTGTTATGTAATAGCTCAAATTCATACTGCTATGGAAGGCTTAAGTGAACAGTAAATCTAATTTCAGTCTTCCCAGGCTAGAAATAATTGTAAGCATCACACTGATTTCACATATGTCAGATTTTCAGAGGACAAGGCCCAAAATCCTCAACAGCCTTAGAGCCCTATGAGATTCCCCCACCCCCCATCTTCTTTCTTTTATTATGTACATGGAGCCTCAGGTTGACAGGTCTATTTGTTTTGCGCAGGTGTATGTGGATGGCGAAGTGAACACTATTGTGCTGAGTAACCTGACTCCCATGACCGAGTATGTTGTCAACGTTTTCTCTGTGATTGGTGATGAAAGCAGTGAGCCTCTAAAAGGCACAGAAACCACATGTAAGTTACAATTAAAAGGTAAAAGTAACAAACTAAGGTTACTTCTACTTCTACTACTTCGACTGCACTTTTGAGCTCTGTGAATTCTGACCACTATCCAAGGCAAGAAATACTTCATAAGGCTCTCTTTCTGGTTTTGAAGTTGTAAAGGTGTAAATCTTTATATCAAGTGAGTAATGTTAGATAAGTGCATCTATTGCACATTGCAAGCTAACTGGATAAAACAAGCTGTAACTCTAAATGTTATCTAAATGTAAACTAAAAGTTACATTTTATGACATAGATAACCAAATTAAGAAAGACAGGAATAACTTTCAAAGATTATACATAATGTTAGATAACTAGGTAGTAGATAATTATGCAACATTACATGTTAGTTAGCTGGCCAGATTAAGCAATTCTTTGGGACAAATCAGGTTCTTATATATACAGTTTGCAATCATAATTATTTAACCGCCACAGCAAATTAGGCTTATTAGCAAAATGTACTAACTGTCAGCTGTTTGCTATGAACCAATCAACCAGAAACAAATGAAATACCTCCACTGCAGTCCCAAAATCAACCGTTTCAATAGAATTCCTCAAAAGAGCACATATCTACAAATCAAGAGCTTTGTTGATGGCATCAGATGTGCTTGCGATACAACTCATCAAATACCTGGACTGATAAGGGGTATGTTGAATGTAATTTTTGATTTTGTTAAAAATACAGGAGTTGTCCAAAAGTTCAGAGAAGAGATCATTGCCTTCCTAAAAAAGAAGCAAAAGCACTAAATGTTCCTGGAGATACAGTTAGAAGCATAGTTCTCAATTTCAAAGAAAAGGGAATTCTTACTACACTACCTGGACTTGGGAGAAAGAAGAAACAATCACCGGCTGCCACCAGATTCCTGCAAGATTTGGTAGCAGCAGGCTCTAAGGTTTCAGTTTGCGTGACTGCTGTGAGAAAGCTTTCAGAATTTTTTTGGTGGGACTTGAAGCCGGTTGCAGAGATGCAAACCCAAGAATATTTGTGAGGTATTATGAAGAATGGGCTAAATATTTCAGGAATGCCTCCAGTTCTTCAGAATTGTGAAGAGCCTTTTGTAAATGGTTTTTCACAGAATCTTAAAAAAAAAAAAAAAAAAAAGGATTGTCATGAGTCAAATAACTCTTTTCAGTACAATGTAGCGCCCTTTTGCTTAGAGTGTAGAGTAAAGGAACAGGTAACATGCTTGACCATGGTAAATGCTAGAGCTCCAGTATTAGTGACTTTTAGAAACTAGGTACATGATGCTTCTGTATACACCAAAAAAGTGTACTTGATTATGAAGTGTGTACACGTCACATGTTAATACAGTATTATATCATAAATGTATACTAATAAGATCACGTGGAATGGTATACGCGTTTTAATAAAATAATTTCACAATGTCACATTTGTTCATCCTACTTTAACATAGTGCAGTTATGTTTAGTATCGGCTTCACAGAGAAGCCTTCAGTTAATGTTAGAATGGCACTACCATATTGATTTTCTTCTGAAAAAGGTTGTTTTCATTCATTGTTTAATGTTAATGGTGTCGCTTTAACTATCAGATACAGCAGCTGGGCAATTAGTAAGCAAAAAAAACATTTATCTCCATCCAGGAATTCATCCTAACATTGTACTTTCAGTCTTGTTATTAGCTGATAAAGAAAACTTAGGTAATTTAATGTGATGAGAAGTACACTGAATGTTTTTATTGCCCTCATTCGTTTTATAGTTTATGCAAGTTTGTTTTAATATCTTAACTACTATGTTTATAATGAGCATTATAAGACCTTTCTCAGTATCGTAAAAATTCACTTTCATCGTTTTGACTTGAGCCACTTGGAAGTGTCAGATGTGCTTAGGTCATTGTGGCTTTCTTTATTGCCAAATTGAGCTAACACTTCAGCTTGGATCGTTGTTCTCCTGAGTGGCCGCTGCTTGTAACGTGTGGCAGTATTTCTGACTGCCTGTGGTAGTGTGTGTGATGTGGGATGGTAACAGCTTTCTTTGTGGATTTCCTTTAAGCTGTGGTTTCAAGCCTTTTCACACAGAATCAAAGCATTAGATATGGATTATGACACTAATAGATGTAAGAAATACCAAAAACTGTAACCTTAAGGCTCCCTAGATACTTTCAGTTCTTTGAGTGAAAGATATGAGTTTCTTTCCTGTGAAACGTATTATTATCACGCCCCAGTTTGTCAGTGTGGACCATATCAGTGTTTTCCAAGTAACGAATGAATGTGTATGTATATGGAGAAAAAAAGTAGCAATTTCTGAAATTCACCTATAACTTGATTGATCTGAGCTCTCTGTAAATAAAGCAATGCATGTACTATATTTGTTTTTAACAGCTGAATCTTTTGACACACTCTGTACATATTTCTTCTACAAAATGACTACTAGGTCTATTTGGATGGTGGAATAAATCGGTCTGCATAGACAAACTGGGGCTTGCTAATGCCACATATAGTCCATAGTTATATCTGCATTTTCACAGGAAAAGACAAAAATTGTATTTTGTACTGATGTATAGGACACTATACCTAGTGTATGCATACTATGCATACCTATCGCAGTATGCACAGTGTCCTACATGTGTCCCATACACTGCCTGTATTCCATTTCTTAATTGTGATTTCTTAACTCTAGGGGATGTTCAGTAACTTGGATATTTGATCTATTTCCCTGACTTATACTCTTTAATAATTTCCAGTTTTCAGTGACTGGACCATCCAGACACGTCACTAGAAGTATACCACAGTCTCTAGAGACACATTTACTTGACTTAATTCCAGGCTTTTCAACATATGCACAGCTATGGCATTGGACAAATGTTAGCTTTTGATAGTACAGAGGTCTAATGCCATAAAGGTTTGAGCTACGGCATAGTACGGCTATTCATCTATATCCCCTGTGTTTTCTGTTGATTTTATAGTGCCCCTGCCTTCAGTGAAGCGCATGAACGTGTATGATGAGGCTTTGACCAGCATGCGTGTGAAGTGGGAGCAGGCAGCTGGTGCCACCGGCTATATGCTTCTGTACAGTGCCATTAACGCCACTGTGCCCACCGAGGAGAAAGAGGTGAGTAACCATGAGCCACATGCAAATGCTCAGTCTGCCTTTCCACTTTCTACTTTACGTGACCTTGACAGTGTGTAGATCAGAGCTTCTGCCAAAGACCCCTCACACACTCCAGATGGCAAAACGCAGCGATTGCAGAAAATCAGGAAGCTGTGCTTTTTACAGTGCTGTTCAGGCAAGGTCTACAAAAAGCAGACTTTCTGGACTTGAGAAGGTAATGGCAAGGATTAGATCATGTTGGCTTCATGAGGCCCTATTTCCCCCACTGAAGTCATTGAGATGATATGAACCAAACAGAATTTGAACAGATGCTCGATAATTTTTTTCTGTTCTTCTTTTGTGGGCCGTAAGAATTATTGCTGCCAGAAATCGCCCCAGACGTGTAGTCAGTCATTGCAAAGCAGACATACCTTAGGAATTAATCAGGGTATGTTAGTTTACACTTTGGACCAGGCGTTCAAAAATGTCTGCTTGACAAGTCTTGTTTGTATTTTTTTCCCCTGCTAACATCCGGTTTCTGACACTCTCTCCTGCAGATGAGAGTTGGGGCAGATGTGAACGATGTCCAGCTGCTACAGCTGCTCCCCAATACAGCCTACACACTTTCCCTGTTTGCCCTTCATGGGGAAGCAGCCAGTGATCCCCTCATGGACCAGGGAGTTACCTGTACGTCAGCCGACCTAAAAAATTCTAAGCAATTCGAAACATGTCTTACAGTTATTGCTCATCCTTCACTGAGTTATTAATCATACTCTCTCTTTCTCAATTTCTGTACTTTATCTACCTCTCTCTTGCTCTCTTTACTTTTTTCCTGTTTATTGTCTCCTCTTTATACTTCTTGTCTTTGTCTGTCTTTCCATCTTTCACTGCTGTTGTTTCTGTCTTTTCCATGCTTTATTCTCTCTCTTCTTATACTCATATATTTTACTCTTTTTGATTTTCTCTTTATTTCTGTATCTTTTCTTTCAGTACCTCTGCCTCCTGCTGGTAAGTTGCGGATCAAAGATGTGACCCACAGTTCCATGCGTTTAGACTGGGATGCAGCTCCAGGAAATGTCAGAAAGTACATTGTCACCTACAAGCCTGAGGGTGGAGAATTGAAAGAGGTATTCAATATTAGAGCCCTTTTTCTATTTTCTTGTAACTCACAGGAAAACAATTCATTGAATAAGCAGAAGCAGATGTTAGTTCACACGTCATATTTCATTTGCATTCCTTACAGTGTTTAAGGGAATGGAACTGGACTTCAGAGTGTTGAGATGTTTAATGATGTTGAGATGTTTAATCACACATTTACAGAAAATGTGTGATTAAACATCTCAACACTCTGAAGTCGTATGTGAAAAGGACTATCAACACAAACATATAATTTCAAAATGTTTAGGTGCAGGTATACTATTCCTAACTGAAAGCAAAAAAGGTATAAAAGGGCTGAAGAACCTTATTTCAAATGTAGTCATCAGTTGCAGCATGTTTGGTGTCTAAAGTATTATCATGTAAACGTTATAGCATCAGTTGCCACACACCACATTGAGTTGTTACATAACAATAATAATTTAAAAATGGTCAGATTTTGTGCTTGAGAAGATTTTTTTTGTCCTTTGTTGAGAAGTACAGTGTAGTGTGGTCACTTAGTTGACAAAATGCATAACCAGTCTGCGTTTACCAGTCTGATATATGTGTGCTCATACATAGTCTTATATCTTTCAAAACATTGATAGTAATTGGGCTCATGTATGAAAATCTAAAGGGTGATTAAGAAAACAGTTCCAATATTATAAGTTGCACATGCCATTTGATATTGATTTGGTTGGTGTTCAATCATCAGGTTGAGGTTCAGGGTGATATTACTACTCTGCCTCTCACTGGCCTACGCTCTCAAACCGAATACGATGTTACTGTGACTCCAGTATATGATGAAGGTCTAGGAAACCCAATGATTGGCAGTGAGATCACAGGTAAACATTTGATATATTTTTTTGTCTGGTTGGACATTTAAATAATGTGTTTTTCTATAATCATTGAAAGTACAGGGTAATTGTTGTTCTTAATGTAAACATTACACTTAAGTGACATACTTCTTTAAATGTTACCACAGAATAAATTATATTTGTAT